>NW_007258431.1:105612-246391 GCF_000164805.1 Carlito syrichta
GTCTGGGCGACCGAGTGAGACTCCAACTCAAAAAAAAAAAAAAAGAATGAGATATAAGCATATATCAAACTTAGATCTAAGTTTGGGGAATGATTATTTTATCTAAAGGAGTTGTAATGTCTCCTTTTGTATGCCATATTTTAAAATTTCTCAAAGAAAATCAATTATTATAACTAATGTTTGGAGATACCGAAAGAGGTACAGGACAAAGGGCCGGTATAAACCAAGCATTTATTGGGGGAGAAACTCCCGAGTAAAGTCCCGTGATCCAGAAAGATGGGCCAGGAGAGTTGCACCCAAGGAGAGGCAGGGTTGGATTTTTAAGGGTGCTGTATTTGGGAAGGGTGTTGGGGGCGGCAGTGAAGTGGGGAGACAAAGCATCGCATCCGGCATGGGCTGGAAAGTTTCTGTCTGGCCCTTCTCAGCAGCTGCTGGCAGGTTTCAGAAAGCTTGTATGTGGTTTGTGGATTTGGGGTAGAGGGGTGCATAGGGGATCGGTGGGTGGAGGGGCAGATGGGGGAAGGTGAGTGCTGCTTTTCCCCAGGCCTAACATCCCGACCTCTTTGGTATAAGGGGCGTTGACTCGATCTGGCTGCTTTAAGTTGAAAGGGGGCGTAGTTTTAGGGGAGGCTGGGATAGGGTGGCTCAGAGGGAAGTGGGGCATACAGATAGGGGTGCAGGAGTAGCTGATTGACTGGGATGTGAGAAATTTCCTTCATGCAAGACTGCAAAAAAATTAAACAGACAGGGTGCAACCATAAGTAAAAGACAGGTCCCAAGAATGGCATGACACACTGGGCGATGCCCAAGTTTCAGCAAGCAGAGAAGGGCGATTCTGTGGTGGTTTTTGGTGGTTTGTCTCCCAGCTTTCAGAGGACGTTGACATTTTCCTCTGTCAGACCTGTCTCATTAATGTAGAAACAGCATTCTTCCTGGAGAAAACATGCAGGTTCCACCCTGGCCGGCTATAAGGAGATTAAGGGCCCTGCGGTTCTGTAAAGTAACCCAGGCTAGAGAAGTTATTTGCCACTGCAGGGATGCTAGGGAGCTTGTGGATGCTTCCAGAGCAGCTTGGAGCCTTTCTTCCAGATTTTGGGAAGAAAGGAGACTGTGTCCCAGTGTTTCCTCACCCAGCCCTCCAGTCACCAAGGACGTGGCAAACATGAGACCGAGCATGAGGGGGAGAAATGCCGCATGACGGGTGCCGCGGGGAGTGGGAAAGGCTTTGAGTAAGAGGTTTTTTTTTTTTTTTTCAGAATAGAACCTAAGCTGTGGCACAAGCGTTACCAGATAGCAACAAGGGTAAGAATTATTGATGGATTTGAAGAGGGTGCCATTACACCAAAAGAACTCACCCCTTGGAGCAGATAGAGTAGATGGCACGGGTCTGGAGATGTTGCATGTGCAGGAGCTGAATGAGCAATGAGGAAGGCATATTCAGAGTCGGTGTAGATGGTTACCCACTGCCCTTTACATAGTTTGAGAATCCGTGTAAGAGCAACAAGCTCCACTTTTTGGGAAGTGGTGCCCAGAGGAAGGGGCTGGGCCTTGAGAAGAGAGTTAGCAGAGAGTATAGCATAGGCCGCCTATCGGTGGCCTTGCAGGGTACAGACAGAACTACCATCCACGAACAGAGTGAGGTCTGGGAACTTAAGTGGCTGATCTGAGAGTCCGTCCCTGGGCAGAGTCAAGGCCTCCACCACCTCCAGGCAAGAGGAGCGGAGAGGGAGTACGGATGCTGGGTTAAGGGGCGGTGAAGTCTTTAGAGTTACCCCCGGGTTGTCCAGGAACAACAAATGGAACTCCTGTATTTTGGAGGAGCCTAGGAGAGAGAGTACCTGATGTTTCAACAGTTTGTGAACTCGGGTGTGTTAGGATCCCCACAGCTATTCCATGGTGCTCATCTGTGAACACACAGAAGGTCTGAGAGGGGTTAGGGAGATACAGCGGTGCTGAAGACAGGAGGGTACCACGGATAGCAACAAACTCCTTGCAAACCTCAGCAGGGGAAGTGAGGGGCCCCGTAGGCGTTTGTATGGCGGCCGCATACAGAGGTTTGGCTAACAGGGTGAAGTTAGGGATTGATTGCCTGAAGTACCCCACAAAACCCAAAAAGGAAAAGATTTGGTTACTGTTTTCTGAGGGTGTCAGCTGCCGTATAGCGTGGAGGTGGTCCATTGTCAGGGCCTTAGTGGTAAGAGTAAGGCAGATGCCAAGGTAGATGACTTCAGGTTGTGTGAGCTGGGCTTTTTGGGGGGACACCCGGTATCCCCTAGAGGCCAGGAAATTGAGAAGGGTGGCTGTGTGTGTGTGGGACAGCTCCCCAGATGGGCTGCAAAGTAAGAGATCATCCACGTATTGGATGAGGTGGCTAGGTTGGAGAGGGCAATCAGCTAGGTCAGCTGTGAGAGCCTGGTCAAAGAGGTGGGGGTGTCTCGGAAGCCCTGTGGCAAGACTGTCCATGTAAGTTGTGCCTGTTTCATGTCTGGGTCCTTCCAGGTGAAAGCAAAAAGGGGTAAGAGTCTGGGTGTAGCGGGATAGTAAAGAAAGTGTCCTTGAGGTTAATGACAGTGAAATGTATTGTCTGAGGTGGTATCCGAGATAAAAGAATGTAGGGATTAGGAACCACTGGGTAGAGAGGAACCACCGCCTTATTGAGACGGAGGTCCTGGACCAAGCGGTAGTCTTCAGAGGGTTTACGGACCGGAAGGATGAGAGTGTTACATGGAGAGTTAACAGGTATGAGGAGGCCCTGAGAAAGCAAGTGAGTGATGATGGGTTTAAGGCCCTTACGATGTGTGGCTGAAATGGGGAACTGGGGTCTAGAAAGGAAGTTAGAGAGGTTTTTAAAAATTATGAGAACTGGAGTATGGTGTTGGGCTATGACTGGGGTGGAAATGTTTTACATATCGGAGTTGATTAGGTGGGGTGGGAGGGGAGGTGGCAGGTTTGACCTGGGAAAAACAGAGACTAGAGCAATATTGGCAAGGAGTGGGGCCACCGATTGAACCGGCAGCGTTAAGGCGGCCCCCAGTTTTGAGAGGATATCCCTGCTGAGCAACGGAATGGGGCAGGATGGGACAATAAGGAAGGAGTGACTAAACATCCAATCACTGAGAGAACAAGTTAAAGGTGAGATTTGAAGGGGGGCAGAAGGCTGGCCGTCGATATCAATGACTGAGACCTGGGAAGGAGATAGAGGCCCCGAAAAGGAAGGCAGAACCGAATAGGGAGCCCCCCGTGTCCATGAGGAATGAGACTGACTTACCCGCTACCTGGAGTAAGACCCTGGGCACCGCGAGGGTAATTGGGGCCTTCGAGTCTGGGCATCTTCAGCTCTCCGCCAGTCCAAGCAGCTTATGGAGCAGAGCAGGTGGCTCAGCCACACCCCCATGTGAAGGCACCAGGGCTTGGCCAGGCCAAGTGCAATCTGACTTCCAATGGCCCTTTTGTTTGCAGATAG
Organism: Carlito syrichta; assembly: GCF_000164805.1. NCBI lineage: Eukaryota > Metazoa > Chordata > Mammalia > Primates > Tarsiidae > Carlito > Carlito syrichta. The sequence goes on from NW_007258431.1 coordinate 109,076, forward strand.
CGCATGGCTTACTCAGCAGACGTGGGTTAGAGCACTGCTTGGCCCCCTCCTGGCCACACTTGAAACAGGCTCCTGGGGGAGCTTTGTTACCTGTCTCCAGATGTTGAGGGACCCCTATACCCTGCTGCATTGGCCGCAGGGCTGCAACCAGGGCATAAGCTTGTGCTTTAGTGGCCTGCTGGAGGCGCTGCTGCCTAGCAGTTTCTGCATTTTCCTCATGGCCATTAAAAATCTTAAAGGCCAGCCGGGCTTGGTGGCTCAACCTGTAATCCCATGCCTTTGGGAGGCTGAGGTGAGTGGATTGCCTGAGCCTGCAGGTTCGAGACCCACCTGGGCAGTGAGACCTCATCTCTACAATAAATCAAAAAATCAGCCGGGAGTGGTAGCACATGCCTGTAATTCCGGCTACTTGGAAGGCTGAGGTGGAAGGATCACCGGAGCCCAGCAGGTAGAGGCTGCGGTGGCCAGGAGCGGCCACTGCACTCCAGTCTGGGTGACAGAGTAAGACTCCAACTCAAAAAAAAAATAAAAACTTTAAAAACCATGTTTACTAGGTCACGGACAGGGTTTTAGTGCCATCCTCTGCCTTCTTAGCTTTCTGCGGATATCAAGGGCAGACTGAGTAACGAAATGGGTAGCGAGAATGGTGGGACATGTACCTGAATAAAGTCATCCAGGCCAGCAACCTCTCAGAGAGGACAAATGGGTGCAGGAACAAGGGGTTGGGGAGGGTGGTGCATACAGTGTGAACGAGTATGTGTGCTGACCACAGAGGGGAGGGAAAGCAGCGGAAGGGGAGAGTCGGAAGGTGAAGGAGGAAGATGGGGAGAGAGAAGGTGGATTGTATGGGGGTGGGTTGGAAGAAGGAAGAGGATTTGGAGGACAAGGGATTGGCGCAGCTAAGTCTTCCAGAAGGTCTATGAGGGGGGAAGGCTTCAGATCGGGTGGGAGAGGCTTATCTTATTAGGGTGGAGGGACTGGGGCAGATGGAACAAGGGAGGTGTCGGGAACGAGGACAGGGAAGGGGAGGAGTCTCCCTTTACCAGCAAGATTTGGGTTGTGGAACAATACTGACAGAGGGAGGGACGAGAGTGCAGGAGCCAGAAGGCCTAAACATAGGGAATTTCTGACCATTTTTCATTGCGTTTGCAGAAATTATTTAAGTTAGTGAGGATGTTAAAATTAAAAGTTCCCTCAGGGGGCCATTTGGACCCATTTTCCAATCTGTCCTGAGGCCTAGCCACAGTACAGAAATGGATTAGACGTTTGCGTCGAATGTCTGGGGTTAATCCCGATTTGTCCAGATTACTGAGAAGACAGCCCAGAGGCATTTTAGAATTAGATTTGGAGGGTTGGTTACCCATGTTGATCTAAAATTCCAGAGCCTGTCTGAGTCTGGAAAGGCATCCCAATTCAGGCAAAGACCGGCCAGGCAGAGTGAAGGTCAGGATAAACAGGGCATCCCGGGAGTTATCACTGACCGGAAAGGAGGGAACGGAGGGCTTTCCCTAGCACAGCTGTGACTTCTGATAGGGAGGCCCAGAGGGAGAGAGACCAACCCGAGGGGAACTCACCTCCCGAAAGTTTGAGTGGACGAGTGGGTCGGAGATTCGCAGTTCGGGCCAGAGGCATCTGGGCGGGAGGCCCCTGAGCCAGGAGGTGAGGCCTGTGTGGCTCAGTCACCTCCTGGGTTTTGGCATCAAGAAGCAATGTTTGGAGACACCAAAAGAGGCACAGGAAAAGGGCCGGTATAAACCAGGCGTTTATTGGGGGAGAAACTCCCAGGTGAGGTCCCGTGGTCCAGAAAGATGGGCCAGGGGAGTTGCACCCAAGGAAGGGCAGGCTTGGGTGTTTAAGGGTGTTTATTTGGGGAGGGTGTTGGGAGCGGCAGTGAAGCTGGGAGACAAAGCCTCGCATCCGGCGTGGGCTGGAAAGTTTCTGTCTGGCCCCTCTCAGCAGCTGCCGTCAGGTTTCAGGAAGCTTATGTGTGGTTTGTGGGTTGGGATGGAGGGGCGCATAGGGGATTGGTGGGTGGAGGGGCAGATGGGGGAAGGTGAGTGCTGCTTTTCCCCGGGCCTAACAATAACTGTCAAGATGACTTAGAATGGACATCTGAAGACAAAATGTAGTTTTGAAAGACTAGTGTCAAATTAATGTTACTAGATTTTCTCTGCACAGTAAGTGCTGAACAGTTACAATATTTCAAAAGAAAATTTAAAAATATACTATATTCTCAATTTCATCTTTATTATGTTTACTCTATTTGAAATATTTATATTTCATTTATATTTTAATATGACAATTTAATTTTTGAAGTGCATATTAATAATTTAAGTGAGAAAAGTACTGAAGGACACATTTGTTTAAAAATATTTTAGTTACAACTATCTTGTCATGCATTGTTAGTTCTTATTCCCCATTATTAATACAGAAGTCAAGATACTTTGAAATCAACTTGACTAATATGGAAAACATTTAGGTGGAAAGGCTGAAGTTTTCTAGAGGATAGCTCTACATAGTAGATTAAATACAGCATGAATATTAAGTCTCCTGTTTAACAGATAGCCCCAACACAAGATTACATTTACCTTTAAAACATATCCACCCTGTAAAATGGTTTGACAGTTTTTTATAAAGTTAAATATGCACTTACTGTAAAAGCCAGCAATTCCACTTTTAGGTATTCACATAAGAGAAGTAAAATTCATGTTCAAACAAAAATCTTCACACAGAGTTTATGGTAGCTTTATTTAATATTGCTCCAACCTAAAAATAAACTTGAATGGGTAAATTAATGATGATACATCTGTGTAATGACATATTTACTCAACAACAAAAAGGAACAAACTACTGATCTATGCGACATTATGGATAAATCTAAAATATATCATGCTAAATGACAAAGCCAGATTCAAAAGTCTACATCCTCCTATTCCAACTATATGACATTCTTGAAATGAAAATCTATAGAGACAGAAAAAATAAGATAGAAAAGATTAGTGAATGCCAGTGGTCAAAAGAGGGCAAAGAAGTTGAGACACAATAAGGTACAGTGTGATGTTTTGGAGTGATGGAAGAGTTGTATATTTTGTTTGTAGTGGTAGCTATAATACTGAATGCATTTTTCAAAATTTAGAGAACTGTACATAAAAAAGAGTTTCAGTGTATGCAAACTATACTTCAATTATAGAAAAAACTTTTTTCTCTGAAATTGTCTCTTTGAATTGTCAAAATCTTTTAAGAAAAAGAAATGCTATATGTAAAAGATTTACATGCTATATCATAAAGTGTTTAACTTCTTACTGTTTTAACAAACTCAATTTAATATGTTTGTGTATATTAACATTTTTTCTTTTTATGTATAGCTTTTGATACGAGTCAATACAAATGTGTGGTTATTATATAAAGAGTGGTTACTGTTGTTTAAATGACCATGAAGTGAGATGGTGCCAAGAGTACAGAATTTACGTCTTTAGAGAAATGAATCTCAATGCTAGCTCTGCCAAGTAGTTCTTGTAGGAAGTTAATTGAGATTCAGTTTCCTCATTTGTAAGTTAAAATACTCAATAACTTTGTTTATTATAATAATTGAATAATATAATGATATTCCAGAGTTTCAATGAAAGCATTTCCTAGATATTTTTTCTTTTTCCTTCTAAAATTGTTTTCTGAATATGCTTTAAAATATCATAGAATTATAAGTTATTGTCCATGCCTGCATATGTTTGTAAAAAATGACCAGAAATATGGAATTACATATTACACTTATGTCAACCTGTTACTTGTATATAGCTTATTTAAATAAAATATTTTCATTGACAAAATATATCTTAATGAAATTGACTGTGGTAATTATTTCACTATATATGTTATCAAAGCATCACATTATAAACCTTAAATATACACAATTTTATTTGACAGTTATACCTGAAAAAAGTTCTGAAAAAACTGCTTTACCTTTATAAAAACAAAATAAATTGGCAGCATTTAACTCCAACGTTACGAAAGTAAAGTATAAATTCAGGAATTAAAATTTAAATGTATTATTTGAGACTATCACCACTCACAATCATAAGTAAACAGAACTTTCTGATCTTAATTAAATATTTTTCCCAAAACTATATTTAAACAAAATTTTCACTATTTATTTTTAAAGATCCACTAAAATTGAATAAATGCTTTATTATTTTAGTGAAACAAAACTATACTTTCCACGGGAATCACAGACATTTCTTATTTATATTCCTTTCACCATGGACAAAATGTTTGACTCAAGAAAAAGGCAGCAAATTCAGTGCAATACCTATGGTGTAGTGAGATATCCAAAGAGTGTGGAATGCTGTAAAGGAGAGAAGAGGTAGAAGATAAGTTAGATACATATATATGTTTACATTTTAAAGGCCTAAAACATAGGCATTTATAGCTGTTTTAAGTAATTTTTCTTTAACTCTTAAAGACAACAGAAGCTATTGAAGTAGAGGCATTACAACTGAGGAGGGAGATGATGAATTTATCTATTTATTTATCACACTACTGGCCATGTTAAGAATACACTGTAGAGAGACGAAGACAAAAATCAGAGAGGCCAATCAAGTGGCTGCTGTAATTATTCTAGTGAGAGATGATGGTGCATTGACCAGAAAGACTCATTAACTAACGAATTACCGAGGAAAAACTAGATGGAATCAAAGGAGATTGGGAAAGTCTGTATGGAGTCCATATATAATGTAGGAAGGAATGTAGGTGAAATGAAAATAATATAGTAATGCACGGGATATAGAGATAGGAATCATCATTAAAACATTTGATGTTTGCAAGTAGACAAGTTGCAAAAAAGAAAAACAGGAAGACGAAAAATACTAAGACAATTTTTGCTAGAAAAGGAAAGTCAAAAACAGGCAAAACAAACTTCAGAATGACTACAAGAAATCTGCCTACCATGATTAAAATTGACAGATACTCTTGCTCACTAACTTAGGTTAGTTAGGTTCAGCTGTCACAATGTCCTGAGTCCCATCAATGTTGCCAGATTTGTGGGCCATTGAGGTCAATGAAATGGTTTTGAAGATTATTCTGATAATATAAAAAGTTACCCCCAAAAAGTAGCAAAGCGTGTTTTTCCCTGAAGATTTCCTGAGTGAATTTTGTAAAAACTTTTGAATTCTGTGAAAAACATACTGAACCATGTTCTGTTCTGTTTTTAAACTGTTTGAACCCCTCGGGACCTGTAGGAATGGCTAACAAGCTCTAAGCTGTCTGCACTGAACCATATCATTTTTAGAAAGAACAATTTGTCGCAACTTTGGGCAATGTGCTATACACAAATATTTCTATTTTATGTTCCTTTTCTAATTTGTCACAGTACAACCTGTGAACTATTGAAGTTCTCTGGCCTCCATTAGATAGAAATAAGAAAACCAAGAAACTCTATTTCCAACACAGAGTGCATGATTTCCCCATAAGTTTCTAGTCTGAGAAGTTTTCTGATGAAAAGTGATGACTATTGAGGCCTGCTTGTACAATTGCAGTTATTCATAATTAATCTAGAAATTTAAAACAAGGAATATGTTTGGTATGGTAATCGTATGCATATTATGTTTTCATTACTTATATAACATTTAAATTAAGATCTTGAATCAAAAGTGAAATACAATGTAAAATGAACTAATTTCATAAAAATGAAAGATAATGAAGGCATTCCATGTCAGGATATCTGGAATACATTCAAGGATATAACCAGAGGAAATGGCCTTGACTTTTAATCATTAAAAACCAAAACTATAAATTAATGAAATTCTCATGTCAAAAAAGATAAAGAACACATGAAAAACAACAAATTAAGCTGAAAGAAAGGAAAGATAAAGATATAAGTAAAAATCAACAATATAGAAACTGGGAAACAGCAGGCATATAACAACTAAATAAAAATAATTTTAGTAAAAATTTACAAAAAAAGACTAATTATTAGCTAACTTAACCAAAGTTATAATAATTAATTTAAAAATTATCTTAAAATATAATAATTAAAAAAAGACAAGGGAGAGGCAATGATTCACATAAAATACCTTATAAAAAAAATCCTAAGATCTCTTTGCTATGTATTTGTAAGAAAAAATAATAATTTTCTAGGAAACTATGATTTGTTAAAATTGACTCTATTATTGGTCAAAACCTACATGGACTAATTTCCATGTAAAAAATAAAAATGTATCAAGAGACACAATCCATCACTGTGCCCAGATGATTTCAAGGGAGAAGTCTATCAAAATTTCAAAGATTGGAAAATTTTAACACTTCTCAAATTTTTTTCAGCTTATAAAAAATAAAATAAAAAAGTAAAGAAAACTTAATACTTTTGTGAAGTATTACACTTTTAGCTAAAATTGATAAAGACCATTTAAAGTGAAATTTATTGACAAATATGACTTATTAATCATGTCTTAAATGTTCTAAAACTATTAGCAACAGAATACAGCATCTCACTAAGATATTGATACGCTGCACTCAAGTGAGATTTATTCTGGGAGTATGTTGCTGAACCAATCTTAAGTAATCCAAAAATATAGTAGACTATGAACACAAGGTTCCCAAGACCAGCCTCTGGTTTGCTGATTTCCTTGGAGGACTCACAGGACTTAGCATATAGTTGAATTCACAGTTATGATATATTACAGTGAGAGGATTCAGAGCAAAGTCAGTAAAAAGAAAAGTTATATAGGGGGACACAGTACAGAGGAAACCAGGTATGAAAGTTTTCAAGAGTCCTCTTCCAGTGGAGTCACATGGGCATATCATAGTTAGTTCCCTTAGCAACAACTTTGGACCACACATGTGAGATGTTGTCTACCATGGAAGCTCATTAGAAGTTTAGTGCTCAGGATTTCTAAAAGGCCTGTTCAAGCAACCACTTTCTACCTATTATTTATCAAAATTCTAGACTTCTAGAAGAAAAAAATTCAGCATAAACCACATTGTTTGTGCAGACAATTTAGGCACAGTGAGCCAGTCTTATCCATTAGCATGATGGTAACATTCTCCAAATCCAAGTTCCCAACAGAGGTCAAAGTCTAATTGTATAAACAGGCCTTTCAGAGGATAGAAATCAGGTCTGCCAGGTTGACTCTTTCTGTAAATCATATTAATATGTTTAGAAAATAATTATCTCTATTTTATCCATAAATGATAAAAAGACCTTAGCAAATTTTATAACTTATTCCTGAGAGAGAAAAAAAACCTCAAGAAAATAGTAATTGATGTTTAATTTATTAACTTGATATAAGAATTTTATATAATCTTAATTCTAAAACCAGTATTTTACTTAATGTAGAAACACTGATGGTATTTCCAATAAGATAAAGATATTTTAATCTTCCTACTCATAGTCAACTTACTAGTGGAAGTTAGCCAGTTCAGTTAGACAAAATGAATCGTTCGGAGACATAAGAATGAGAAGGCAAGCAGGAAAACTATTTATATTTCCAGAGTATAAGGTTTTATAACTAGAAAATCATAGATATTTGGTAATAAAACTAAATTAAAATAAAACAATTCAATAATAATGTAACAAACATAAAATAGCATGTCTAATACATATACACAAACAATAAGTTAGATGATATAATAATACATAAAACCACCATTCAATATCAACAACAGCTATAAAACACTGAGATAAACATAACAAGAATTGTACAAAATCTATATGAAAAAAAATTAAGACCTAAAAGATATAAAATTATAACTATTAAAATTGGAAGCAGTCTTTTGCTTTTATGTAAGATGACTCAACTTTATAGAATAGAGCTTAGTTCTCCATAAGTTAATTTATACATTTGATGCAATCTTTATAAATATGTTAACAAGTTTCTTTAAATAATTAGACAAGTCAATACTAAAATTATATGGAAAAACAAACATATAAAAATAATTAGAAAGAACTAAAAAGCAAGTGTGATATAGGAAAAGAATCAGCCTTACAAAATATTAAATATACTATATATCAAACCTTACAATAAAAACTGTGCATTCAGCTGGGCTCGGTGGCTCAGCCTGTAATCCCCCACCTTTGGGAGGCTGAGGTGAGTGGATTGCCTGAGCCCGCGGGTTTGAGACCCGCCTGGGCAGCAAGACCTCATCTCTACAATAAATCAAAAAATTAGCGGGCATGGTAGCGCACGCCTGTAATTCCAGCTACTTGAAAGGCTGAGGCGGAAGGATAGCCAGAGCCCAGCAGGTTGAGACTGCGGTGGCTGGAAGCGGCCACTGCACTACAGTCTAGGCGACAGAGTGAGACTCCAACTCAAAAAAACAAAAACAAAAACAAACAAACAAACAAACAAAAACTGTGCATTGGTCCCTGCAGACAGAGCAGTTAAATAGAATTAAAAATTAATTACATAGTGGAAATAGAAACAAGAACAAAATAAACTTTAGTTTATTGTATAGAAAGAATCTTTAAACACTGATGCAAACACAGACTTGTAATACATGATAGTGGGCCAATCTGCTTGCCATATTAAAAAAGACTGAATTAAATCTACACTTGCATTATATAAGATAATAATTTTAAAATAAATGTGGGATTTTTTTTTAAAAAAATCAAACCATTCCAGTACAAGAAGATGTCAGTGGATTCCTGTATAGAACAATTCATTCCAAGTTTGAATAAAATTTCAGATGCAATGAAAAATTAGTAGAAAATTTGACATACAAAAAAGAAGAAAAAAGAAAAACTTTGCAAAGCAAAAACATCATACAGAAACATCAAAACACAGCTGAACTACTGAAAGAAAATATTTGCAACGTATTTTAATAAAATTGAGGTCACAAACGTCATAGAATTTTAAGGGCAGAGATAAAAACTAATAATTCACAAAATATCTTAAAAGCTCTTAAACATATGAAAACCTGTTTGATTTTATTTATAGAAAGGGAAATATAAATATAAATGGCATTGAAATATTTTCATCTATGATTCTGACTAAATTTAGATAGCTAGAAGAGAGAATATGATAGATAGATAGATAGATAGATAGATAGATAGATAGATAGAGATACATAGAGATTGATGGAGATATTATAGCACTCTTTGGTGAGGATGTGTGAAAAAATCAGTCCCATAAATTGTTGAGAGAATGTGAATTTGCAGAATCATAAAAACAAAAATGTTATTGTAGCCAACAAATCTATATATTATCTTTTGACTAAGAAATCTTAATTCCACAAATTATACCAGAAGATAGAATATATATATATATCATAGTGAGTAAAATTTCTTAGAAGTAGTATTGCATGATTCAAGGGTATATTTTTCAGTAAAAATGAGCTAAAAGGATCTATATTATACTCTCTATATTTTTGTTGTTGTTTTTTAAAGGAGGAAACTCAATACTGATGGCTTCTCTAAAAAACAAACCAAAAACAACACCAAAAAAAACCTGTGAGTACTAAGTTAGCAATGTATAATATTGGTTACTCATGGGGAAGTGGATAAGACACAGTGAAAATGATAGAAGAAATAAGAAGGCAATGTGTCAGTTATCTGGATACATTGTGGTATGGTTCTGATTATTGGAACTATGCTAATATTACACATATGCAAGAAAGAGAGGACAAAATCAGTCAATACTTATGTGAATGTACTATAAGTGAAATTCAAACAGAAACAGATGGACTCTACTAAAATCAAATAAAAACACAGCCAATCTAAAGGGGGAGAAAGAGTTAACCCCACTAAAACTTAATTAAGCACCACATTTAGATATATACCTGCAAGCTAAAATACAGCAAATGTTTATTTTGTTAAGTTATACTCTTTTTATTCGCAGAAAATCATTTAGTTTATTTTGTTAGCTAACTAATTCTTGATCAGTTCTTGATCAATAACACTTTAGTTTTTGTTCCCTAATTTCAGTTTATAGAAACATTTCAGTAGAAATGTATTTAAAATGTTTTAGCTGGTATTTTGCACATGGGACAAGAAAATCTTAAATACACATTTTAAGAGTTTCTCTCCTACTAGTTAGTATTTGGAAACAGAATGAAATACAAAACACTTTTAACCAAATGTTAAATAGTGTGTAAGTTTCTTTTAGCAGGATTTAGATTAACATTTGTGAAAATTTTTTGTGTTCTCTTGAGCATGCAGTTAAATATATCATGAATAATGAGGTCATCTATCTCACTGTTAGGAGACTATCTTAACATATTCTTTCTTTCCTGCATCATTGATTTCTTTATATTCTCTTTGAACTTTTGAAATCTTGTCTGCTTTATTTCATGTAATATTACTGGCAATTGTATTTCATTCTTTATTGTATCCATGAAATATTATCTGTAAGCCTTTTCAAGTCTTGTCTTTAATTACAGAATGACACTTTAAAATTAAGAAATTATAATTTTAATTTCTAGAAACAAATGTATCTTCCATTTATTCCTTCAGTTTTATCAACACAGTCATTATATGCTACTCTTTCTTTTTAAATTTATTTTTTAAATTTTTAGTTGACAATAATTATACATATTTATATACTTCAATTTGATGTTTATATATATGCAAACTGTATAATGATTATATCAAGTTAAATTACATATCCATCACCATTTTATACAATAGACCTCAAAATCTTATTCCTCTTGTCTAATTAAAATGTTTTTTATCAACATCTCCCTCTTTTTCACTCTCTTTACCCTAGCCTCTAGTAGTCGCCATTCCACTCTCTACTTTTGTAAGTTTGACATTTATAGATTCCACATATGAGATCATGCAATGTTTATCTTTTACAATATTCAATCCCATTAACAAGCTTCATGAGTTTGTATGGACTTGGTTTCAAAATATTTAACATCATTTAACACACAAGAAAGTCAGTATATGACAGTTCATTTAGCAGAGGTGTATTGATTAGTGGGGGGAAGAAAATGCAGTGAAAAACCGAGTTTGAAATAATTCTTTTGACAAGTTGGGGCATCTCTTGTTAAAGTATTGAGACAGTCTTCCATTCTTAAGATTAGGCAGAAATAAATCTTCCTCAGTCTTTCCCTACCAACTCCCTTTTCTGCTGCTGCTGGGATCAATGAAATAATTTGATTTTCCCAGTACTATGTGTACCAAATAGGAACAAACAGATTGTCTCCTTGCTTATTGCACTGGCCGCTATCCTGAAATTGGAGGACTTTGGGTCTTCACTGAGGGCTCTATTGCAGAGTTAAAATTGTTCTAAGTAACTGAGTTTGCATCCAAATTCACCCCCCTCCTCTTTCCTAGTCACCATAGCCAACAGCATCCTACACTGAAAACTTTTCTTAAGGACTTAGGTTCCAGTGCTATATAGTCTCTTTTGCAGATCCCACAGTCAGCATTGATAATGCTAATAATATCTGGATTACTTTTAGCAGGAAAACTTAAAGATACAAACAAATTAAATTCCATAATATGATATAATGAAAGTAACTGGATGCAATTAAGTAAGCTAAATAGCAAAACTAACAGATTTTTAACTGTTGAAATTAAAAGTGCTCTGAAGACATAAATAAAATAGACAAATGACTAATAAGTAAAGAAAAACAATAAAACCAAAATAAAAGTACAACTGAGAGAAGAAAGTATATATATAATTACAACAAAGTAAAGACTGAAAGAACTAAATACTTGGAAATTTAGAGAAAATGGATAATGTTCAAAAAATGATTAAAATTGATGCAAAAAAATATGTAGAGCACCTGGACATACAATAGTAATAAATAATATCCCCTATCAAAAAGACTTTTAGAAATACCTATTTGTAAATAAGGTAAAAGGCCCATATGATTATTTGGGAATTTTAGTTAAGTTTCAAAGGACAGATATGTTCAATGCTACATAAATATTAAAGTCCATGGAAAAATATGAAATTATCATTAAGTTAACATCACAGGTTGACAAATAATGTATATACTGGATAGATAAATTTTAGTGATGATGTTAACTATAAAACGTGAGTGAGACCAGGTTGGTGGCTCAACCTGTAATCCCAGCCCTTTGGGAGGATGAGGCAAGTGGATTGCCTGAGTTCGTGGTTTTGAGACCCACTTGAGCAACCTGGCAAGACTTTGTTTCGACAATCAATCAAAAATTTGCTGGGTGTGGTAGCGTGCGCCTGTAGTTACGGCTACTTGAAAAGTTGAGGCGGAAGTATCGCTGGAGCCCAGTGGGTGGAGGCTGCGGTGGTTGGGAGCATGCCACTGCACTCCAGTCTGGGCGATAGAGTGAGACTCCAACTCAATAAATAAATAAATCCTGAGTAAAATAACAGTAAATTGAAATCAACCGTGTTTAAATAAAGTAATTCACCATGTTCACCTAATGCTTCACTCTGTCTCCCAGGCTGGTGTGCGGTGACATGATCATGGCTCACTGCAGCCTCGACCTACTGGTAACTGGGACTACAGGTGCTCACCACTATGCCCCACTAATTTGCTATTGTTGTTGTTGTTTGCAGAGATGAGATTTTGCTATGTTACCCAGGCTAGTCTCAAACTACTAGGTTTAAGTATTCCTCCCGCATCAGCCTTCCAAAGTGCTGAGATTATAGGTGTGAGTCACCGTGCCTGACCTTATTAATAATAATTAATCAAGAGTTATGTCATAAACACAAATTAAGAGCTCAAAAATTATTTAATCAAATTTAACCAATATTTCAAAAAAAATTTAAGTAGAATTGAACTATAAGAAAAATGTCCAAATATAATAAAGAATCCTTACCAAAGTCTAATTATAGGTATCATAAGAAAAGTAAAACACTAAAGCCATGAATATCAAATTCAATATCAAGTCATTGCTGTCTTTAATCAACACAATATTTTTAACATTTTCTAGCAGTTCAATAAGAATAATGAACGTTTTTTTAAAAGTAGGCTGAATTTCAAATAGGAAGAGAAATTATGACTATGAAGAGCAGATGCTTAGAAAATAAGATTGATCGGATGCAGATTAAATCTCAGAATGCACAAATCTGTGTCCCCAGTCACTGTGACAGCTATTGTGTGCATACCTAGGTCTTTTTCCTGGATTTCAGTGAAGCAGTTTATAGGCCAAGGTAATCCTGTGTGTACAAGTAGAAATAGTCATTTATTTATACAAAAACATTTTAGGATATTGCTTGAATATCCTGAATTGTTTCTAAATTTAAAGCTAAATCTACAATCTAGTTAGGTTATTAAAGGTGGGGGTTTTGTCTCAATTTTCTGTATACTTCAATGACTAATTTTTAGTTTTACAGACTAGCATGTTCAAGATAAATCACAACTTCACATTATAAATGTTAGGCCCAGGGAAAGCAGCACTCACCTTCCCCCATCTGCCCCTCCACTCACCGATCCCCTGTGCGCCCCTCTACCCTAAACCCACAAACCACATACCAGCTTACTGAAACCTGCTGGCAACTGCTGAGAAGGGCCAGACAGAAACTTTCCAGCCCACGCTGGATGCAATTCTTTGTCTCCCTGCTTCACTGCCACCTCAAACACCCTCCCCAAATACAGCACCCTTAAAAACCCAAGTCAGTCCCTCCTTGGGCGCAACTCCCCTGACCCATCTTTCTGGACCACGAAAACTTGCCCGGGAGTTTCTCCCCCAATAAACGCTTGGTTTATACCGGCCCTTTGTCCTGTGCCTCTTTCGGTATCTCCAAATGTTACATCTTGGTGCCGAAACCCAGGAGGTGACTGAGTCACACAGGCCTAACCTCCTGGCTCAGGGGCAGCCTGCCCAGACGCCTCTGGCCCGAACTGTGAATCTGTGACCCACTCCTCCACTCAAACTTTCGTGAGGTGAGTTCACCCCATGTCGGTCTCTCTTTCCCCCTCTGGGCCTCCCTATCAGAAGTCACAGCAATGCTTGGGAAAGCCCTCCATTCTGGTCAGCAATAAATCCTGGGATGCCTTGTTTATCCTGACCTTCACTCTGCCCAGACGGTCTTTGCCTGAATTGGGACACCTTTTCAGACTCAGACAGGTCCCAGAAATTTAGATCAACATGGGTAACCTACTCTCCAAATCTAATTCTAAAACGCTGCTGGCTGTCTTCTCAGTAATCGCGACAAATTGGGATTAACCCTGGACATTCAACGCAAACGTCTAATCCATTTCTGTACTGTGGCCAGGCCTCAGTACAGACTGGAAAATGGGTTCAAATGGCCCCCCTTAGGGAACTTTTAAGTTTAACATCCTCACTAACTTAATTTCTGCAAACGCAATGAAAAATGGTTGGAAATTCCCTATCTGTGGGCCTTCTGGCTCCAGCACTCCCGTCCCTCCCAGTGTCAGTATTGTTCCACAACCCAAATCTTGCTGGTAAAGGGAAACTCCCGGCCCTTCTCTGTCCTCTGTTCCTGACCCCTCCCTCCTTCCATCTGCCCCAATCCCTCCACCAAATACTACAAGTCTCTCCCACCCGATCCGGAGCCTCCCCCCCTTCACAGATCTTCTGGACGACTTAGCTACGCCAATCCCTTGCCCTCAAAGTCCTCCTCCTCCTTCTTCCAATCCACTTCCATACAATCCACCCTCTCTCTACCACCATCTTCCTCCTTCACCTTCCAACTCTCCCCTTCCGCTGCTCTCCCTCCCCTCTCCGGTCAGTACACATACTCGTTCACACTGCATGCACCACCCTCCCCACCCCCTTGTTCCGGCACCCATTTGTCCTCTTTGAGAGAGGTTGCTGGCCTGGATGGCTTTATTCAGGTACACATCCCACCATTCTCACTACCCATCTCCTTACCCAATCTGCCCCTGATATCCACAGAAAGCTAAGAAGGCAGAGGATGGCCCTCAAGCCCCTGTCCGTGACCTGGTAAACATGGCCTTTAAGGTTTTTAATGCCCCTGAGGAAAATGCAGAAGCCACTAGGTAGCAGTGCCTCCAGCAGGTCGCTAAAGCACAAGCCCACGCCCTGCTTGCAGCCCTGCGGCCAATGCAGCAGGGTACAGGGGTCTCTTGATGTCCGAAAACAGGTAACAAAGCTCCCCCAGGAGCCTGTTTCAAGTGTGGCCAGGAGGGCCACTGGGCCAAGCAGTGCTCTAACCCACATCTGCCGAGTAAGCCATGCCCTATCTGCAAACAAAAGGGCCATTGGAAGTCAGATTGCACTTGGCCTGGCCAAGCCCTGGTGCCTTCACATGGGGGTGTGGCTGAGCCGCCTGCTCTGCTCCATAAGCTGCTTGGACTGGCGGAGAGCTGAAGATGCCCAGACTCGAAGGCCCCAATTACCCTTGTGGAGCCCAGGGTCTTACTCCAGGTAGCGTGTAAGTCAATCTCATTTCTTGTGGACACGGGGGCTACCTATTTGGTTCTGCCTTCCTTTTCGGGGCCTCTATCTCCTTCCCAGGTCTCAGTCATTGGTATCGACGGCCAGCCTTCTGCCCCGCTTCTAACCTCGCCTTTACCTTGTTCTCTCCGTGACTGGATATTTAGTCACTCCTTCTTTATTGTCCCATCCTGCCCCATTCCGTTGCTCGGCAGGGATATCCTCTCAAAACTGGGGGCCACTTTAACGCTGCCGGTAAAATCAGTGGCCCCACTCCTTGCCAATCTTGCTCTAGTCTCTGTTTTTCCCAGCTCAAACCTGCCGCCTCCTCTCCCACCCCACCTAGTCAACCCCGATATGTAAAACATTTCCACCCCAGTCATAGCTCAACACCACACCCCGGTTCGCATAATTTAAAAAAAAACCCTCTAACTTCCCTTCTAGACCCCAGTTCCCCATTTCAACCACACATCGTAAGGGCCTTAAACCCATCATCACTCACTCACTTTCTCAGGGCCTCCTCATACCTGTTAACTCTCCATGTATCACCCCCTACTTCCAGTCCGTAAGCCCTCTGAATACTAACGCTTAGTCCAGGACCTCTGTCTCATTAATAAGGCAGTGGTCCCTCTCCACCCAATGGTTCCTAATCCCTAACTTCGCCCTGTTAGCCAAACCTCTGTATGTGGCCACCAAACAAAGGCCTATGGGGTCCCTCACCTCCCCCGCTGAGGTTCACAAGGCATTTGACACTCTCCATGACACCCTCCTGTCTTCACCACCACTGTGTCTCCCTAACCCCTCTCAGCCCTTCTGTTTGTTCACAGATGAGTACCATGGAATAGCTGTGGGGGTCCTAACACACCCAGTGGGTCCGTCCCACCGCCTGATATCCTACCTCTCCAAACACCTTGATACCATGCTCAGGGGTGGCAATCCTGCCTACAGGCGGCCGCTGTTCTAACCAAGAAGGCTTTAAAACTTTCCTTACATCACCATATCACTGTCCTTTCCCCTCACAGAGTCCATGAACTATTGGGACATCGGGTGCTCTCTCTCCTAGCTCCCTCCAGGATATACGAGTTCCATTTGTTGTTCCTGGACAACCCGGGGTTAACTTTAAAGCCTTCACACCCCTTAACCCGGTGTCCCTACTCCCTCTCCCCTCCTCTGATGCAGGGCCTACCCACTCTTGCCCAGAGGTGGTGGAGGCACTGACTCCCCCCCAGGGATGGACTCTCAGATCAGCCACTTCAGTTCCCAGACCTCACTCTGTTCGTGGATGGTAGTTCTGTCTGCACCCAGGTTTGCACCCCACAAGGCCACCGGCGGCCGGCCTATGCTATAGTCTCTGCTGACTCTGTTCTCGAGGCCCAGCCCCTTCCTCTGGGCACCACTTCCCAAAAAACGGAGCTTGTTGCTCTTACACAGACTCTCAAACTATCTAAAGGGCAGCGGGTAACCATCTACACCGACTCTGAATATGCCTTCCTCATTGCTCATTCAGCTCCTGCACATGCAACATCTCCAGACCCGTGCCATCTACTCTATCTGCTCCAAGGGGTGAGTTCTTTTGGTGTAATGGCACCCTCTTCAAATCCATCAATAATTCTTACCCTTGTTGCTATCCGGTAACACTTGTGCCACAGCTTACGTTCTATTCTAAAAAACAACTCTTACTCAAAGCCTTTCCCACTCCCCGTGGCGCCCGCCTTGCGGCATTTCTTCCCCTCATGCTTGGTCTCTTGTTTGCCACGTCCTTGACGGCTGGAAGGCTGGGCGGGGAAACACTGGGACACAGCCTCCTTTCTTCCCAAAATCTGGAAGAAAGACTCCAAGCTGCTCTGGAAGTATCTCCAAACTCCCTGGCATCCCTGCAGTGGCAAATAACCTCTCTAGCCCAGGTTACTTTACAAAACCGCCGGGCCCTTAATCTCCTTACTACCGCCCAGGGTGGAACCTGCATGGTTCTCCAGGAAAAATGCTGTTTCTACATGAATGAAACAGGGCTGGTACAGGAAAATATCAATGTCCGCCGAAAGCTGGGAGACAAACTTCGCCAAAAAAACACCGCAGAATCGCTCTTCTCTGCTTGGTGAAACTCGGGCATCGCCCAATGGGTCATGCCATTCTTGGAACCTGTTCTACTTATCTGTCTTTTACTTATGGTTGCACCCTGTCTGTTTAATTTTTCCCAACCTCGCATGAAAAATTTCTCGCGTTGCAGTAAATCAGCTACTCCTGCACCCCTATCTGTATGCCCCACTTCCTCCAAGCCACCCCACCGTGGCCTCCCCTAAAACTATGCCCCCTTTCAGCTTGAAGCAGCCAGATCGAGTCATCGCCCCTTATACCAAAGAGGTTGGGATGTTAGGCCAGGGGAAAAGCAGCACTCACCTTCCTCCATCTGCCCCTCCACCCACCGATCCCCTATGCCCCCCTCCACCCTAAACCCACAAACCACATACCAAGTTACTGAAACCTGCTGGCAGCTGCTGAGAAGGGCCAGACAGAAACTTTCCAGGCCACCTCGGATGCAATGCTTTGTCTTCCTGGTTCACTTCCGCCCCCAACACCCTTCCCTAATAAAGCACCCTTAAAAACCCAAGCCTGTCCCTCCTTGGGCGCGACTCCCCTGGCCCATCTTTCTGGACCACGGGACCTCACCTGGGAGTTTCTCCCCCAATAAACGCTTGATTTATACCAGGCCTTTGTCCTGTGCCTCTTTCGGTATCTCTAAGCATTACAATAAACACTTATTTAATTTTAAATGGAATCTTATTAAGTTTAAAAAATATTTTCTCCCCGAATCTTTAATAGACAAAATTTCCATTACTTTGATTCCACTTTATTTTGTCATATTGGAATCTACACATAATCTCAGTTTTGTTATTATAGTACTCAAAGTATTGATACTTTCATTTCACCTACACAAGGTCATTTTCATTTTGCTTTATGCCTTTTACAAATATTATATTAAATGCTCGCTCATGATATCGATGTATTACAACATATCACTCTAATGTTATTTAGATTATCTCAATTTTTTAAGTTTTATTTACTATATGCTGTTAAGCATTATCTTTGTGAAAACACATACTTTTTATTGTTTTTTATAAAATATAAAATAATTTTTGAATTATTAATATTACAGTAAGTTAATTTTATATCAATAAGAACAGAAGGTTTATGATTCTTGCCATATGTCGTTTTGTTTTACCAAAGTATTGTTCAGTTTGTAAAATCCTCTTAAAGTGAACATTTATACTAATTTCATTGCAATATTTTAAAAATTAGATATTTTAAAAGTAATTTCCACTTCAGTCAGCATAAAATAATGTCTAGATGTTGTGTTTATTTGTGTTTATATGAATATTAAGGCTTATGATCGTCAATAGTGCTTACCTTTGTATCCTTCGGGAGTTAGAAAAATTTTAAGATATTTATTTTTATGGATAAGTCAATTAAATACCTATTAACATGTATCTATCATTATCTATATTTTTCCAGATGGATTATTCAAATAAAGATTGAGTAGGTAAAATTTATTTGCAATACTATTTTTAAATGCCTTTATTCCTTGAACATATATTGAGTTTTTACTTCTTAGCTGTAAGGTATAAATTTTTTAAATCTTATCAAGGGGATGCATGTCTCTTTGGGATTAGATTCTTTAAAGAATATGACACTAATGAATATGACACATGAGCTCTTACAAGCCTGATATTTAACCGATCAAGTTAAATTAAATAACAAAGAGAGAGGTACCATATGGTAAGCTCCCTAGGATAAATTATAGTACACTGCAACTCTTATTATAATGATTTCTAATGCTTATTTTTACATATAAAAAAAGAGAAGTGAGGAATCATTATGAGCAAAGAAAAAAAGCATAGTGGAGAATATTATTAGAGTTAACAAAACATAGTCTCTTGTATTCATCTAATTTAGACATTTGTGTATGGCTTATATAGCTGGATTACAGAAAAATTATATAGAATGCAAAAATTTTCTTAGTCTTATACTTCCAGTGTTTCCAGTTTATTACTGCCAGAATTATTTTCTATGATAGAAATTGCCTGTAAAAATGTGCGTAGGATCCTTTGTCTGGCTTTAAGTGATCTTACCTGTCTCAATTGATATAAATCTCTTTTTTAGTCCTTCTTCTGCAAGACTACAAAGTCAAAACATTTCAAACTTTTCTTCATGATCTGAATAGGCTGTACGTCAAGTTTTTGCATTTTTCAGATTCTTCCTAGGATGTGTTTTCTCATCTGTGAATTTCCTATTACTATCTGTAACACACTACCACAAACTTAGCAGCTTAAATCAACACAAATTCATATTTTACAATTCTGAAAAAGCTTAAAATGGATTTGCAGGGTGCATTTCCTATGGAGGAGCTAGGCAAGAAATCATCGTTTGCGTTTTTCAGTTTCTGGAAGATGTCTGCTTTACTTGGCTTGTGGCCCTGCAACAGTCCAACTCTGCCTCTTTTGTCACAGCTTTTCTGACGGTAACTCTTCCACTTCTGTCTGGGCTTCTTGTTGCATTAGGCTGACAGAGATAATATAGAATATTCTCTGTCGGGCAACCCCTTTGGGTCCCCTCCCACTGTGGAAGCTTTTCTGTTCTTTCAATAAATCCTGTTTCTAAAAAAAAAAAAGAAAAGAAAAAGAAAAAAGAATAATCTCTGTCTTAGATCTTAATTTTAGTCTCATTTGCAAAATCATGTTTGACATTTAAGTTAACATATTCACAGTTTTGGAGCACGTACATGTTTTAGTGTTTTATGCTGCCTACCACATTATCTTTTCTACCTAAAAAATTGGTAGTTTCTTTTCCTGAACAAGTTCAATGTCACTGCCCCATGAGACTTCCCTCATCTCCAAATGGATGTGGTTCTGTTCCTTCTCTTACTTCTGGGGATGTCATGGTAGACTTGCCTCTTTCCTTTTGATCCTATTTTGTTTTTTCCACTTACAAAGACTGTTCTTCACTCATTTCATTTTGATTAAATTGTCCAGCTTGTTTATCCTATAGAATAAGTTATTTTATAATCTAAATTTATCTAATTAATGCTTGCCTTTATTTATACAACAACCTCTATGTATTTAAAAATTCCATTTATATCTTACTGTGAGGGATTGAGGCAGATCAATAAGTTGCAATAATTGAATGGTAATGAGTAGAAAAATATTTTCATTTTAAACTAGAGAGTAATAAAAAATACTGATTCCTAAGTGTGTTAAATGCCAAAGTAACTAGTACACTTAATATTTGATTTTAAAATATTCTTATAAGCAAGTATTTAATTATCAATCTGGTCAAAGGATAAGGCAGTATTGAAAACAAGGCAGTTGTTGGATAGGAAAGTTGGTGAATGGTTGTGCACAGGGAGGGGATACAGCTACTGAATTGTAAGAGAAACTGATGGGAATTATGGACACCTGCATCATTTGAGATTTTTTTTGTCTGATATACAGTTGATAAGGAATAGGAACAGTACTCTGTTATTTGGTTGGGTATAGGCTTCCCAGAGATGAAGCCATATGATAGCTTGAGTGAATGAAAGACATTACCAGCATCTCATTGAGGTAGTATGAGGAAATATAGATTCCAAACCTTCTCTTATGTATGGATGTTGACAAGACAGTGATTGTTTTTACTATAAAATGATCTAAGAATACATTTACCTATGGCACAATGCCTTAGAGATAAATTAGATCTTTGAGAACGATATCCTAAATCACAGAGAGCTACTTATGAAGGACATCTGGGATTGCTTCTTAGATTTAACACACCCATTTTTTGGGGACATATTTACATGTTTATCCAACACGACGCATCAGCTTACCAGGAGTAGATGCTTCGGGACTATCAAACTCCATTTTTGAGCAATTAGATCTTACCACTAGGCATATTTGAAAACTTCAATGTAGTTAGTGATTCCCAAGATAGACTACAAAGCAGGGCCAGGACTCTGCTGTTATTTAACTTCTAGTGTCAGATTCAAGCTCCTAAAGGGAAGCTGAAAACTAGTCAGGATTTTCTAGATAACTACCTAAAAATAGTGAAAGAAGAAAGCTCTTTTAAAAATTCTTGTTTAAGTCAGGCTTGGTGGCTCAGCCTGTAATCCCGCGCCTTGGGAGGCTGAGGTGAGTGGATTGCGTGAGCCCACAGGTTCGCGACCAGCCTGGGCAACTTGGCAAGACTTCATCTCTACAATAAAATCAAAAAATTAGCCGGGTGTGGTAGCGCACGCCTGTAGTTCCAGCTACTTGGAAGGCTGAGGCAGAAGGATCGCCAAAGCCCAGCAGGTCGAGGCTGCGATGGCCAAGAGCGGCCACTGCACTCCAGTCTGGGCGACAGAGTGAGACTCCAACTCAAAAAAAAAAAAAAATTCTTGTTTAAATCAAACTGGTGCTTTGCCACATGTGATGCCAATGCCTGTTTGTATCTAAGGTTACTGTTTGTATCTAAGGTTACTAAGGTCATTTTCAAAGTCCCAGCATTCATAATTCCAGCAAGCCTCTTATTTGTCCAAGGAAGAAAGGTATGTGGCCTGGAGATGAATCCATGCTCTGTGCACAATGCACCATAATGACTGACCAAACTAGAAAAAATACAATACTTTGGAATTACATATTTTACTTGTTTGCAGGATGCAGAGTTCTCTTAAAATATAATCAAAGCATGTCCATCATCTGGCGAAACATAAATGGAATTTTTGGTTAGAAGAAAAATAAAAGATTTCAAACTCTCAGCCTTCTACCACTTGAATAAAAAATAAAAAAGTATCACTACACCAAAAATAAATATTCTGTCTTCTAATTCATATATTTATCACTATGACCTATTAAGAGAGACTTCTGAGTAATATGAAGAGACTGAAATTATCACTTGGATGAAGTAAGTTATGCAAAAATTAAAATTAACTTTTTGAAATACATTTCCAATTACGTTCCTTTTTGGCATGATTGAACCCAACAGTTAAAAGACAATAGGATAAGAAATATCAACGGTAGCTTTGCATATAAGTCAAGCAATTACTATATGCATAAATTAAATGTATTCTAATTTCAAAATTTAAGACATAATATCATATTTTTAAGTACATGGCAGTACTTTAGCACGATATCTTTGAATATGGATTTTATTAAATCTATGATTCATCAATAATTTATATACCAATAAAAACAACGAAATTATAATTTTTAAATTAAGACAAACATTTCTTTTTTTTTTATTTTATTTTAAAGATGTGGGGTACAACTCAGGGTTAGGTATACAAACGTTGATTATGCAGGTACCCTTGTTGATGAGGTGTGCTCCTCCCTCCCATAGCAGGTTTCCCTTAACTGCCAATTCCACCTCTCTCCCGTAGCAGTTTCCCACTACTGCCAATTCCTTTCTTATAGTATTATGATAATTGTTCAAGGTTTGCTTATGAGTGAGAACATATGGTACTCTGTTCTTTGTTTCTGTGATAGATCACTGAGCATGATTGACTCTAAATTCATCCATGTTGCTGCAAAGTCCATGTGTGTGTCTTTCTTTATGGCTGCATAATATTCCATTCCACATTTTTTAAATCCAGTCCAGTTTCCAGTCTTTATTGTTTTTCATTATCTCTCCATGGGCAGCAGGTTTGGTTCCATGTTTATGCTATTGTGAATAACACTGCAACAAACACATGTGTGCAGGTATTTTTTTTGTAGAATGATTTGAGTTCTTCCAGGTATATTCTCTATAGTGGAATTGCTGGGTCTTCTACAAAATGTACAAGGAGGAGCTGATACCAATCCTATTGAAAGTATTCCAAACCGGGCTTGGTGGCTCAGCCTGTAATTCCGCACCTTGGGAGGCTGAAGTGAGTGGATTGCCTGAGCCCGTGGGTTCGAGACCTGCCTGGGCAACTTGGTGAGACCTTATCTCTACAATAAATCAAAAAATTAGCTGGGTGTGGTAGCACGCACCTGTAGTTCCAGCTACTTGGAAGGCTGAGGCAGAAGGATCGCCAGAGCACAGCAGGTTGAGGCTGCGGTGGCCGGGAGTGACCACTGCACTCCAGTCTGGGCAACAGAGTGAGACTCCAACACACACACACAAAAAACAACAAAAAAAGGAAAGAAAATATTCCAGGCAATTGAGGAAGATGGAATTCTCCACAAATCATTTTATGAAGCTAACATCACGATACCCAAAACAGGTAAAGATCCAACCAAAAAAAGGACAATTATTTCATTACTTTAAACTTTCATTTTCTAGTCTAAAAATTAAGAGACTGCTAGATGCACATTAAAAAGTACACTATGTTTTACATATATTAAAGGAAAATTTAAGTAAAATTACTTGGTAACAGTATACTTTAATATTTTGGTTATCAATGCCTATCTTTTTCTCAAAAATGCTTTCTCTCAAGAGATTTCCTAATTCAGCATTTTTAAAAGATATAAAACACATATCTATAAGAAAATTGTTAAGACATGTTGAAAAGTAAAATCAGACAGGAGGAGAAAATGAAAAACAATAAAGACTGAATAGCTGAATAGACAATGCTGAAGAGAAAATTTGTGCTCTAGAAGACTGAGCTAGAGAATACTTTCCAAAATCAGTGCAACATTACAAATATTAAAAATTTGAGAAAAATTAGAAAAAAACAGATAACAAATATCCAAAAAATCTTATTATCAGTCAGATAGGCATTACAATAAGAAAGAAAAGAGAAAAGAGTGAGTGGATATAATCAATAATAGAACATCTCTTACTGCTGATGAAAGACCAATGGATTTAATGGGATTTTTAATTAATTAAAAGGCCCAATGAACACTAATCAGAATGTATAGCTACCTAAATTATGGCACATCTTAGTAAAATTTAGTACCAAGACAAAAGTTTTTTTAAAATAAAAATGTGTAACAATTAGAAATGGAAATATATTCATTATTTTTTAAAACTATAAATATCAGAGAAATACCTACAAAAATTTTTGAAGAAATTAAGTTGGTCATATAATTTTATATTACATAATTCAGTGAGCTAACAAAATAAAATATCTTCAGATTTTCAAGGACTCAGAAAGTTTATTTATTACTATTAGCTTTTGGAAGATTACACTGACATGTCTCAGTGCAACAAAATAAATTTGAGAAAAATAAAAAGATAATTTTAAATAGCAAACAGAAGGGAAAAAGCAAAACTTATCATTATAAGCTAATTCAAAGTAATTTAACCAACAACAATGAATGGCCCTAAAATCTTCAAATAATTCATCAATATTATCATATGACTTATTTTCCCTTTGATCTATCAATATGATAAAAGATACTGACAGACATTTTTATTTCTTTATCATTAAAACATACCTTTTTATTTTGTAATATGAAAATCTAAATTTATGGAATTTTCATTGAGTGGTTTGGGTTGAGTTTATAGGTCATAGTATGTAGTTATTTTATCACAACTATTTTCTATGTATTTTTATGCTAGTTTTATTTTATCTTCTGCCCAAAGATTATTCAGGAGAAAAGTTTGATTTTTATAGGATTTTAACTTATTTGTGCTTATTAATAATATAAATATATTCAATCAAATAGTATCTTTTTGTTTACATTTTTTATAATCTCTCATTTTCTGTTGTTTTTCTGCCTTTCATGGATAATCTAGACTTTCCTTTAATCACTGTTTTTGTAATATATAAGAATGGTATTATTTCAACTTAGTTTTATTTATTTTAATTTTTTTGAATTTTTTTGAATTGGAGTCTCACTCTGTCGCCCAGACTGGAGTGCAGTGGCTGCTCCCGGCCACCGCAGCCTGGACCTGCTGGCCTCCGGCGATCCTTCCGCCTCAGCCTTCCGAGTAGCCGGAATTACAGGCGCGCACTACCACGCCCGGCTGATTTTTTGATTTATTGTAGAGATGAGGTCTCGCCAAGTTGCCTAGGCGGGTCTCGAACCCGTGGGCTCAGGCAATCCACTCACCTCAGCCTCCCAAAGGCGCTGGATTACAGGTTGAGCCACCGAACCCGGCTAGTTTTATTTTTATATACTTATATTGTTTACTGTAATTGCTTTTAGCCTCAGTTCTAAATTAAAAGCTTATTACTATTGAAGGATTCATTTAGAACTTGATTGGATACTTTTTTTTAGTCATGTTACTTTTATCTCTATTTTTCAAATAATGTCTTAAGTATGATAAGTTATTTAAATATTTGGATGTTGAGCATATGTTCTATTATCTTTATACTTATGCAAATATTTAATTCTGCTTATGTTAAATTAAATCTCAGTATTGCTTCACAACCTTCTGACATTGGTCACTGTTGTGACAAAATCTGAATCCAACATCTTTTTCATACATACAATACTGACTTTTTAAAAAGAGAAATTCCTGTTAGAACCAAAATAAAAAATATTTTATATAAAAAAGTAGCATTAGAATTGAAATAAGAAATGTTATGTATCTTGTATATATTAAACCATTCCCATCTCATGATAAAAAATAACCCTTTTACCTGTGCCTGATTCCGTTTTTCTCTAAACATCTTAGATACATTTTTCACGGTCAGTTATCCAATTTTCCTTTGCTTTCAGCTTCTCTATATGCGCACCGCATTCAGCATTCAAATATTCCATTTTAAACATTCACACTATCACAAAGAACCTGTTAATTCATCTTATCCCCTATACATTGAAAAGCCAATAGCTTCCCCTCTTCTATATCTTTAACACACTTTCAACACCCAAAAGTGTAACTCCCAAAATAGCTCTTCTCAACATTATCAATTAATTTTCTTATCAAATTAAAAATAGCTTCATTGATCTCATTGTTTGATGCCTAGAGATTTTGACAGTGTAATATGATACCAAGAACCTTAAAGTTTTCTCTTCCTCTTTTTTTATCCTTCTATGGAACCACTATCTCTTGTATGTTTTGTTTTTATCCTCTGTTTCTCTAGGGTATCAATCATAATTTATTTTGCTGTTTCTTCCTCTGTATAATATTATAATGGTGGATACATGCCATTATACATTTGTCCAAATTCCAGCATTTGAGTACTAAGAGTGAACCCTAATGTGAACTATTAACTTTGAATGATTATGGTGTGTAAATACAGATTCATCAATATTGTAACAAGTGGACCACACTGCTGGGAATGCTGATAATGGTGGAGGCAACACATGTGTAGAGGAAGGGAGTATATGATAAATTTCTGTACATTTCTCTTAATTTTGCTGTGAACTTATTTGTTTTTTTTTTCTGAAAAAAAACCCCCTACTCTTTTAAAGTTCTAAAGAATAAAACGGTAATTACCAATGTTTTCATAGCGAAGAAATGTATATGCTGTGTATTTTAAATTATTTTATTTCATCTTACATTTTGCATGTCATACAAGACAGTGATGCTATATTTTGTGATATTTAGTTATTAAGCTATCACAGCTATATTTTAAAATTACTTTTAAAATATTATCATCAGTTGAAGTGCCATAATACAATGATTTTTTTGTTTGTCTATGGCTATTCCTAAATAAGCTCATGGAAGAGAAAACCTACAAATCATTTCATTTATTCTGAAGGAAGGCTATAGTTAAAGGTTTGGCAAGAATGAATTCTGCAAAAGTATTAAAAACAGGAGGACAAGATGGTAAAAATAGTATTCAGGAGACAGTGAAAATCATCAAACCAATGATGAATAATCTCATTGTTTTTATGCAGTGTCATCTTTTAAAAGGAGGAGAGGATACATTGAACAAAAGGAAAAATATTCTTCTATCAGGCTTCAGAAAGCAGTGTGGCAAATAGGATTCTGGTAGAGAGAAAACACTTGAGATAGCTTGCCAATGACCAGATCAGTGTATAGAATTTGGGCTGTGGTCATGGAAACAGTATCTTTCATTTGCTTATTTTCTCTCTGTATATCTTTTTTCTTAAGTATCTGTTCAAGTCCTTTTTTTTTTTTTTTTTTTTGATATTAGACTCAGGTTTAGAAATGAATTTTATTTATTTAAGATTCAGGGAGTACAAGTGTGTGTTTTTTACACAGACATGGTGCATACTGGTGGGGATTGGGCTTCAGGTGACCCCATTCCTCAGATAGTGATCATTGTGTGTAATAGGTAACTTCTGAACGTTAACCTCCCTCTGACTCCTCACATTTAGTCTCCTGTGCCTGTTATTTTTATCTTTATAATTGTTTAGCTCTCACAAATAAGTGAGAACATGTGGGATTTTGTTTTTGGTTTCTGATGAGTTCACTTAAGATAATGTTCTCCAGTCCCACCCATATTACTTCAAAAGACATTATTTGACTTATCAGTATTCCATGGTATATAGATATCACATTTTTAAAAATTCAGTCAATCACTGATTGACACTTAGGTTGGTTTCATATCTTTGCTATTGTGAATTATGCTACAATGAACATATAAGTGAAGGCATCTTTTTTTTGTATGATATATTTTTCTATCTGTGGACATCCAGTAATGGAATTGTTGGGTTAAATGGTAGTTTTATTTTTAGTCCTTTGAGAAGTCTTCATACTGTTTTCCATAGAGGCTGAACTAGTTTACAATCTCAACAACAGTATATGAGTATTACCTTTTCTATACATCCACTTCAGCATCTCTTGTTCTTTGACTTTTTAATAATAACTATTCTGACTGGAGTAAGATAATATCTCATTATGGTTTTAATTTTCATTTCTCTGATGATTAGTGATGTTGGCTATTTTAAAAATATTTGTGCATATCTTATTCATGTTTTTATCCACTTTCTGATGCAGTTGCTTATTTTTTTATGTTGACTTGTTTAAGATTCTTGTAATTCTGCATATTAATCCTTTGAGGCATAATCTGCAAATATTTCCTCCCATCCCATAGGTTTTTCTGCTCACTTTGCTAAATATTCCTTTTGATCTACAGAAACTTTTTTATTAAGTCTCATTTGTCTTTTTGTTTTTGTCACATTTGTTTCATGGGTCTTTGTCATAAATTTTTGCCTAGGACAGAAGAGTCTTCCTAGGTTTTTTTCTAGGATTTTTATACTTTCATTTACATCTTAAATTGCATTTGAGTTAATTTGGTTAAATGATGTGAGACAGGAGACCAATCTCTCCCTCTTTGTTGGGAACTGGCCACGAAGGCCCACTGAGCGTTAGGGATCAGGAAGGGTCATTGACCCTGAGACCACTAGGAGGCATTTGGGAGCTGTTGACTCCATTCCCTTCCCCCTTTTCCACTTGGCACAAGTAACCAGGAAAGGCTCCTGCTGGCTCTAACAGAGGACTCTGAAACTGGAACAAACACAGCTAACTTGGGAGTCTATTGTTCCCATTTTCCACAGTTTATGGTTTTTGCTTTTAAACAATTTAAGTTTAACTTTGAGTCACATTGAGGAGACTTAGTGCAAGTCACAGGTTCTCTTGATGTGATTTTAGAAATTTATAGATATAGGTTTTAGAATATAGTTTATATAGATTAAGAAAATTTACGTAGCCATTTTGTTATAGAAGTGTAGTTAGTTCAGTTTGATTCAGGAGGGCCAGTGAAGTTTGTATTAGGCCAACTGGTGCTAGGAGAGTGTAACCATAGCAGCAACTTTTTCATACAAACTAGTTTGAATTAGCATAGAATAGTTAAAGGTAATATATCATTATGTTGGTTTCGGGTGTAAGCATTGAATGATGTTATGTAGCTATAAACAATTAAGGATACAAAGAAACTGGATAAGAACTTCATGTTTTTCTTCATGTTTGAAAAATACATCTGCTTGAGATTGGAGGATGTCCTGTGTGCACCTGGACCTGGTCATGTGAAAGGCACATGCTACCTTTTGTGTAACCATAGCAGCAGGAGTTCACATGATGATAACTTTGCAGAGTTTGGGGATAAAAGTCCTGGGGTTACACCCATTAAATGGCTTCTGGTCACTTGAACAAGAGTCCAGTCTCTTTCTTTCTTCACCCTTTCTTTCTCTTTATATCTATTCCTCCAGTTTAAATCACCAACGCCTCCACACCTAACAAGGGATCTCCCGATCCCTGCAGGGGCAGGACCCCCGCACCTGTTGAGTTAATTTGGGTAAATGATGAGAGGTAAGAGTCCAATATCATTCATCTGC
The DNA here is from genome assembly GCF_000164805.1 of Carlito syrichta. Classification (NCBI taxonomy): domain Eukaryota; kingdom Metazoa; phylum Chordata; class Mammalia; order Primates; family Tarsiidae; genus Carlito; species Carlito syrichta. The sequence continues at coordinate 138,488 of NW_007258431.1, forward strand.
ATAGGGCTAGCCAATTTTCCCAAAACCATTTCTTGAATAGGGTGTTCTTTCCCTATTGTTTCTTCTTTAAGCTTTGTTGACGATCAGTCAGTTGTTAGGTATGTAGTTTTATTTCTGAATTTTCTATTCTGTTCCATTGTTTTATCTGTCTATTCTTATACCAGTACCATGCTATTTTAGTTTTTACAGCCTTGTTGTATAATTTTAAGTCAGGCATTGTGACGCCTCCATATATTTATTCTTTTTGCTTAGGATTGCTTTGGCTATTTAAGCTATTTCTTGATTCCATGTACACTTTAGGTTTTTTTTCTAGTTTTGTGAAAAATTATGTTGATATTCTGACAGGGACTGCATTCAATTTGTTAATTGCTAGATTGTTTTGGGCACTAGTCATTTTAATGATATTGATTATCCTAACATGTGACCATGGGATATTCTTCCATTTGTTTGTGTTGTACATTTTTTTTTCCATTAGTGTTTTGTAGTTCTTCTTTTAGAGAGATCTGTTACCTCCTTGGTTCGTGTACTCTTAGGGGTGTGTGTGTGTGTGACAAAGGGGATTGGGTTCCTGATTTGTTTCTTGACTACAGTATTATTGGCATATAGAAGTGCTACAGTATCCTGAGACTTTATTGAAATTATTTATCAGATCTATGAGTCTTTTGGAGGAGTCTTGAAGGTTTTCTAATTATACAACTATGTCATCATGAACAGAGATAGTCTGAATTCTTCCTTGTCAACTTAAATACCTTTTATTTCTTTCTTTCACCTAATTGCTCTTGCTAGAACTTCCAGTACACTATTGAATAGGAGTGGTCATTCAAGTCTTTTAACCATTTTTATTGAGTCCTTTTCTCATTTTTGCTTTTTGCAATTTTTTTGTGTAATTCCTATATAAGATTTTCATTAATTGTGTTTGGCAAATATTTTCTTTCCATCTGTGGCTTTTTTATAAAAAAAATTCTTATCACATTATTTCAAAGGTTAGAAAGCTTTCATTTTTATGAAGTCCAAATTATTCTGTATTTAGATTTTCAGATTGTGCTTATTGTTTAGTTGTATCTAAGAAAGTGTCATCTATGCCAAGATCACAAAAATTAATTTTTGTTTCTAATAAAAAATTTGCAAATTTATATTCATACTTAGGTTAATAATCCATTTGAGCTATATTTTATATACTGTAAGGCATTTGCCAAGATTTAAATTTTAAAATTAATGTCAAGATAATTAGTACATTCTGTTATCAAATCTATATTTTTTCTATTGAAATTATTTCACAACTTCTTTTTAAATCAATACATTACATGTAGTCAATTGATTTATAAAATACATACACATATCTGCATATATATATTTTAATATATATATAAAAACCATCATACCTGTTCTATTGATTGTTATACCATTTCTTTTCTCAATAGTACAATATCTTGTTTACTGTAGTTTATGGTGAGCTTAGAAATTAAGTAATGAGAGTCCTCCAAATGCTTTCTTCTATTTCAAAACTGCATTGACCAATCTAGCATCTCTGTTTTTTATAAAATTTCTAAAATAAGTTTAATTTGTACAGAAATTTTTAAAAAAGGTTTCTGAGTATTTTATTAAAATTTATCAAAGTTCATTAATCAATTTGGGAAAAACTGATATTTTACCAATATTAATGTCCATGGGATGATGTATCGTTCCACTTGTGTAAGCTTCCTTTTGGTTCTACTTATTAGTATTTTTGGTTATACAAATCTTACAATAATTTTCTTAAGTTTATGTGTATGTATTTTATGTTTTCTGGTGCTATATTTTCTCATTTTTCTCTTATAACAGTAGGACCTACAGAAGTCCTCTGTACTCCCCTTAATTCCTTATTGCAATCTGTGCCTTCTTTCTGTTTTTTTAGTCTATTTTTTCTATCTTCTCAAAAAAAAGTTTCTGTTTCACTGATTTTTTTCCTATAGTATATATTTTTTTGTCATTTTCTTCTATTTTTCATTGTTTTCATTTCTGATCTTCTTTTAGGCAATTAGCATGTGTATGTAGTACTTATGCATGTAGAGGTGGTTGAATCAGTCTAGTAAAGGATTTGTGTTTCATTGTGGTCTGCTTATCTTCAGGGCACAGTCAGCTTCAAATATTTCTATATAGGAGTCTTAAGGATATCTATATATCCAGATGGAGAATTCAATTAGGAGTTAGATTTTTTAATCTATATTTTAGCTGAGAAATCTAGCCTAAGGATATATATACTTATAAACCATCAGATTATAGGTAGTGTTTAAAATCTTAGATTGTATAATGTCACCAAGAACAGGGTAGATAATAATTTGATCAAAAGACTAGAAAGCCAGGGCAGCAGTTGTTAATCTTATTGTAACTTCATTAGATATGACAAGTAGTTTTCCTCTTGTTTCCTTCAAGATTTTATCTTTGTCTTCTACTGTTTCTACTATTGTGTGTCTGTAGAACCCTTTGTTTTTATTCTATCTGGAGTTTGTTGAGCTTCCTAGATGTGTAGATTGATGTTTTTCAGTAAGTGGGGGGATGTTTCAGTCATTTTCTAATTGGATACTTTTCTAAACCTTTCTTTCTCTCCTCTTCCATTACATGGGTAACTTAGTGGTATTCCACATTTATCTGAGGCTTTTCTTTTTTTTTTGAGTTGGAGTCTCACTCTGTCACCCAGACTGGAGTGCAGTGGCCGCTCCCGGCCACTGCAGCCTCAACCTGCTGTGCTCCTGTGATACTTCCGTCTCAGTCTTCCAAGTAGCTGGAACTACAGGAGCGTGCTACCACGCCTGGCTAATTTTTTGATTTATTGTAGAGATGAAGTCTCGCCAAGTTGCCCAGGTGGGTCTTGAACCCATGGTCTCAAGCAATCCACTCACCTCAGCCTCCCAAAGCCCGGTATTACAGGCTGAGCCACCGAGCCCAGCTTTATCTTTTTCTTTTTTTTTTTTTTTGAGTTGAAGTCTCACTCCGTTGCCCAGACTGGCACACTCCCAGCCACCGCAGCCTCTACCTGCTGGGCTCCAGCAACCCTCCACTCAGCCTTCCAAGTAGCTGGAACTACAGGTACATGCAACCACGTCTGGCTAATTTTTGATTTATTGTAGAGATGAGGTCTCGCCAAGTTGCCTGGGTGGGTCTCAAACCCACGGGCTCAGGCAATCCACTCACCTCGGCCTCCCAAAGCACGGGATTACAGGCTGAGCCACCAAGACCAGCCTGCTTACTTTTTGTCTTTCAATTTTCTCTCTGCTTTGTATTGTGTATTATCTTTCTTCAACCTCACTAATTATCCCCTCTGTGATTTCACATCGAATCTTAAACTCTGAAGTAAATTTTTTATTTACATTATTCTATTATTTTTGATTTCAGAATTTCCATATGATTCTTTTTTACAAATTTAATCTCCTGATTGTTTTTTGTTTTAATAAGACATTGTCATTATATCTACCTTTGTTTATTTAAGCTTTTTTTTTTTTTTTTTTGAGTTGGAGTCTCACTCTGTCGCCCAGACTGGAGTGCAGTAGCTGCTCCCGGTCACTTGCAGCCTCCACCTGCTGGGCTCTGGCAATCCTTCTGCCTCAGCCTTCCAAGTAGCTGGAATTACAGGCATACGCTACCATGCCCGGCTGGTTTTTTGATTTATTGTAGAGATGAGGTCTTGCCAAGTTGCCCAGGTGGGTCTTGAACCCGTGGGCTCAGGCAATCCACTCACCTCAGCCTCGCAAAGGACGGGATTACAGGCTGAGCCACCAAGCCCGGCTAAGCATTTTTTTGTGATTCTCAAGCATATTTATAAAAGTTGCTTTGAATTATTTCTCTGCAATTCTGTTATCTGGATTCTCTCACAGGCATTTTTATTGTTTTGTTTTTAGTCTTTATGTAGTTTACATTTTTGCTTCTTTACATGCGTTATAATTTTTTGTTGAAAACTGTACATTTTAGATAATATATTTTTGCCTGAATAATATATCTGAATACTAATCCTGCTTTCATCCTCAGACTTTTTACTGTTATTGTTGGTCTTGTTTGTTGAATGACTTTGACTATTTTAGTGAATTTTATACACCATTTTCCTCACACTGTGGATTCTCTGATGTCATTCCCCAGATGACAAACCCTTAAGTATGCATATGGTGATTCTGGGAAAAAGAGAGGTTTTGGCTGAGCTTTCTTTAATTGTCCGTCTCTTTGATACCCCTGTTAAACAACCTGCCTCTGTTTTAATCATACTCCATTGTTGGGCTTCACTAGTTGCCAATGTTTGCTTCATTGTGTTGACAATGTCCTAGGTCAAAAATTGCTCCACAATTTGTTCTAATAAAATATGGGTCCCTGTGCAGAAATAATTTTTGATGTAAAACTTTGAAGTTTATTCTAATTCCAGAAGGGCTCTTCTTTAACTTTCCTCTTTCACTTTTTCTATCTGGTAAACTAGCTGGATGATTTAGCTTGCTGCTCTTATGGAGGTATCACTCTCATTTGAATTGCTTAGGATTAAAATCTTCCATATTATTATTATTATTATTAATCATCTTCATTATTATTTTGAGTTGGAGTCTCACTCCATCCCCTAGGCTGGAGTGCAGTGGCACACACATGGTCACCCCAATGTCGACTTGCTGGACTCCAGCGATTCTTCTACCTCAGCCTCCCAAGTAGCCAGAACTACAGGCGTGAGCTACCACCTCTGGCTAATTTTTTTATTTATTGTAGAGATGAGATCTTGCCAACTTGCCAGGGCTGGTCTAGAACCCCAGGCAATCCACTCACCTCGACCTCCCAAAGTGCGGGGATTAGAGGCTGAGCCACTGAGACCGACCTCCATTATTTTTATAATGCCCTTAGTATTGAACTTTTTCACTGTCTGTTCCAAATAAAGCTAGTTCACTTGAAAAGCGTGTCAGAGCTCTCTGGTTTTAGGCTTGCCTCTCCTTTTGGGGCAAAATCGCTGAGCCACTGTTCCAGAGCTGTGAGCAGGAACAGTGGTCTTCTCTCAAGGTAAAACACCTGTTTAAGGTACATGGTGCTAGGTAGAAATATTAGCCTCTAGTACTCTCAGCTTGCCTCTCCCAGCCTGAAGCCTCCGCACTTTAGATGAGATGACAAAAAGACATCATTCATATGCAGACTTTTAGCAAGTTATTTTTGTTACTGCTGGCGTTCAATTGTGAGCCTAATTCTACCTTTTTCTTTATAGCTTTATAGATACATCTCACCTCTTTTCCAGGTATTAGGTTGTAACTTCATCTTGCTGACAAGAGATAGCACTTTTCTATCAGCGTCCCATCTTACAAATATAACTGGAATTTTTTTTTTTTGGACTTTTTAATTTACAAGTATCTTATTGGAGTCTCTGGAAGGAGGAAAAATTGCCATCACGTTTAGCTAGAAATACAGTTATGTGTGTTATTAAAATTAAATGGGTTAAGAATAGTGACAAATTTTTAAAAAATCAAATATAAGGTTCCTAACTAAGCTAGCAATTATGATTTCTTGAACTGCTTTCTTGTATATATCATTAAAAAATAGTCATCTGTTACAACAGAATTAACACAGTTGAATTTATTGATCTAAACAAAAAATCACTACTTTACTGTCCTTATCTTGATCTACACCAGTGACTGCTACTGGGAGTAATTACAATTTGGCTTTCATTGATCAAATTAATAATGTATTCACTAACTAATATTAAAAATTGGTTCTCTTAAGACATATTAGTAACATTCAATATATGTTGACTGGCTAAAATATTTTAGAAACAGCCTCCAACCTCCCCCAGCATTAATGATCTTTTAAGTTGGGTGGCCTTGTGTGTGTTGAATATACTCTATCATCAATCTCTGTGCTTGATTGCTTAGGAACTTAATCCAAAGAGATGGTTTCCAAAATTTGCTCTTGGGAATACAGTCACATTTGCCTTAGGTATCTTTCAGCCAATGTTTTCTCAAAATACCCGACTCATGATTCCCTAAGTCCACAGAAAAGGTTGTCTGAGTATTTACTTTCTGCTTGCTAATAAATTAGGACAAAAAGGTCACTTGTATTCTAATATATTTCAAGTTTTTAAAGGACAAAATTGCCATCACCTATCTCCAGAGATTGGAGTACTACCAAAACGCTGGTTCAAAACCACTGAAAGGTAAAAGATGAAGGATTTGTGGGAAGAAGAATATCTGGAAAGGCTCACAGATAAGATAATATTTTAACTGAGTGTTAAAAATGAGTAAAACTTTGCCATGTTTACTGGGACGTATGAGGAAATATATCAGCAAAGGTAATACTACAGAGACTGGCTCAGAGAGTATGTTTTATTTAGAATACAAAACTATGGCTGAAATTTAAGAATGTTAGTGTATATAAGTGTAGGCAGAGGCAGTATTATAAAGTGCCCTGTGTGGTATACTTCAGTGTTACCAAAGTTTTTTTGTTTGTTTGTTTTTTAGCACAACTTATAGAAAATACTTTTTAAAAATTTTATGACCTTACACATAACTGAAACAAGAATATTACAGAATAATATTTATAACTCATTAGTTAATATGTCTTCTAACAATATGTTTACTACTATTTTCGATGTTATTGTCTGTTTTATTGAAATACTGATATTAAATCAATGAATTTATCTATTGACCCACCAATGGAGCAAAACTGTGTGCATTTTTTACACACAGTTACACATCACAAACATTGCAATGGACAGCATGGCCAGATGCATGAGTGTGCAACCTGTACAGTCAGGAGGGGTAATTCAGCAGTGGGTGGTTGGCATGCAAGTCAAGTCACGGGGGCTTCAGCAGGAGTCTGCATTTGTCCTTGCCCTGAAGTACACTTGCATGACACATACAGGTGCCAAAGGAGGTGCAATATTTAGGAGCAAATAAGAAAGCCCAGAGCTGGTTGAAGAGAATGTGAAAGACAAGAAAACATTTTAGTACTTTTTTTTTTTGAGTTGGAGTCTCACTCTGTTGCCCAGACTGGAATGCAGTGGCCGCTCCTGGCCACTGCAGCCTCAACCTGTTGGGCTCCGGCGATCCTTCCACCTCAGCCTTACGAGTAGCCGGAATTACAGGCGCACACTATCACGCCTGGCTGATTTTTTTATTTATTGTAGAGATGAGGTCTTGCTCCCCAGGCGGGTCTCGAACTCGCGGGCTCAGGCAATCCACTCACCTCAGCCTCCCAAAGGCGCGGGATTACAGGCTGAGCCACCGAGCCCGACTTTTAGTACTTTTAACAGCATATTTTTTTCTCTGCTTTTTAAACTAGGTGTACCACATTTTTCACTTAAAATTTTCCCCCAAATAATTAGCTTTGTAGAAAAAGCACATTGTCCAATTGAAATATCTTGCAAACCACATATGTAATTTTTAGTTTTTGAATAGGAACATTTAAAAGAAATTTAAAATTAATTTTGATAATGAAATGCATTTCATGCAAATATATACAAAATATTAACAAATCAATTAACAATCAAAATTAAAATGTCAATGGGATATTTTATTGTTTTATTCCTGTTGAGTCTTTGAAATATGTATGAATTTTATACTTACGTATCATCCTAATATGAACTAGCCACATTTATAGTGCTCAACAGTCATAAATGATGTATCATCGCCATGTTGGGCAGTGTGGTTCTAAATAACTGGGAACAGTGGAAGGTTTTAAACTAGTGTTTGTAAGTTCAATTTGACTGTTAGAAAGTTCTTTCTCTTAGTGGGACAGAATAGAAGTAGATTGTGAGATTTGAGGTCAACGAAGAAAAAAGAGGGATGCTATAGTCATAAAGTCTAGACAAGAGACCGTAGGTGCAAGAGTGTGGCATTAGTTTTGTGGATCAGGATCAGGGCAGATTTGAGAAGTTTGTGGGTAGAATTATCAAGACTTGGTTGCTGATTATATGTGAGTATTAGTAACAATGGAAGAAGACATAGAGAAAGGAAAAGGGTCAGAATGGTGTGACTAGGCAGATGGTAGCACCATCCATCAGGATAGTATATCCAGAATGGGAATCATTGTGCCTTTTATTAATTTTTAAAAGTCATTTAAAAAATGTTCTGTAGTTATCAAGGTTGCCTGGAATACTTCTCGATTTAGCAATGTTTGATTAGAACTTAAACTGCAAAACACATTGCTAATTTAGTATTGGAAATAACCTTATAAGCCGTTTGATCCTGTGGGTTCTGCTAGCTTTTTAATGTACATACAAGAGAACTGAGACGGAGTGAGATTGGGTGAATTTCTCAAGTCTTCTCTATTTAGACACAAACTAGAGCTAAACTCTACCTGTTAGTGCGTTTTTCCGCTTCTGGGGCTTTTCTCAAAACTTTATATTCTGCTGTTGGGCTCACCATATACTTTTAAAGTAAGGTCGTTTGATCAAAATTCCCTCAGTTTCACCTAAAAATCTCTCTGCACTTTTATCTTTTCAGTCTTCCTTCGATCCTCTCTGTAAGATGTGCCCTATTTCTTTTGGAGGACCGATATCTCTCCCCTGCTCTCTTGTTCTCACCTGCCATTCTCTTATCTTCGATCAATGTGTTGTTCCATTTGCTTTTAAAGATCAATATTTTGAGATACTTCACCAGCATGTGTTCTGTTAAAACTCCCCTTGGTTATTTATACTACTCTATATCTTTACTTAAAAGTTGCATTTCTATATTAAGTTGATCAAGGTGGGAAAAAATAACTTTTAGCTTTGAGTAAAATATATATAAACTTGCTCTAAATAATTCAGTTTTACAACTTCAAAGATGTCTTTGTCCCGTGACTTAACAAAATAGTAAGATGCAGTACACAATGACAACTTACAACACTAGAGATATGTAATACTGACATGTCTGTTAGAAAGAGAGCTGTGTACATGCGTGCATGACTATATGTGCAATAGTTTGTGTGTGCCTGTGTTTGTGTGTAAGTGCTTGTACATTGTGGGTTAGTTCTTATCTTAATGTATTTTTAACTGAGCAAGCTCATGCAACATTAAACCTCTTTGTAAAGCTTCTCAGAATTGCCTTGGCAATGCAAACCTATTTACTGAGAAGAATTGGATTCAGACATCCTTTTCATTTAAGAGATTAGGAGTCTTACTAATGACTAGTCAATTGTTGAGGTGAGTGCAAATTTAAATCAGGAATGATTGCTTAGGTGCATGGCTCAATTTCTGGCTTACGTTCCCAGCTAGAGAAAGCACTATGCATTAATTCTAATACTACACCAAGCAATATAGAAATATTACACTCTTGTTGACTACATCAGCTCTGGAGAAAAAGAATGTCCTTCAAATTTCAATATTCACGCTTATTTTGCTTCTGATGATTGATTGTGCTAAGTGGCGAGAGTGTGTTTGACTCTCATGTAAATAATCACATCTAATCAGGCATTCAAATAGTACATTTATAAACATTTACCCTTAAGTTATAATACTGAATAAATTAAACCCATGAAGGTGCTAAACTTCCCAGTTTAATTTGTAAACTTCCCAGTTTAATTTGTGACCAGACATAACTTAAAATGTTAGAACTTGATTGACCCTCTTGAGACCTCAGAATATAGGTTTAATAAGTTCAAGCTCAATTTGTCTTGATTTTATAATTTCTTCATTCCCTTTTCATTAAATCTTTCTCACACACACAAATTAACCCTCTTAAAAATAAAATGGCACATTTCATATATGCTTACTCTAATCTTCTTAAATGTACATCTCAAATAAATATATACAGAAGGCATAGACAATTATACTTAAATACAGAATTAATCCATTTTCTTCATTTCAGAGAATCTTTGAGAAAAATATGAAATTCATAAGTTTATGCAAGTATGCATAAGTATATAAGGTGATATAGTTAACAAAAAGCCAATTTAAGATCGCTACTAAAAAAAAAAGAACACCACAGCACAACAAAACAAAACAACAAAAGTATCCAATATCATATTTGCAATGTTTTTGCTTTACAAGCACTTTGCTATATTTTAAAATTAGCATTGTGTTTGTATGCTTAATTAAGAGTATAATTTTATGAACACATACTCTATAACTGCTAATTTATTCACTTTGTAAAATAAATAACTTAAAATTATAAAATAACTTAAAATCATAAAATAAAAAATAAATATCATGAATTACAATCATTAAGTCATATTATGAACTATCTGTAAAATTAAAAAGATGATGGTGAAGTAAATGTAGGAGAGAATGGATGAAGGGAGAGGAAGATACATTGGCCCTGTGCATATGTTTATTCTTTAGTGATGTGCCATTAAAATTTATTTTGTATCACTGTCTACCTATACAAGCTCAAAAATAATATATTTTAAAGAAGGTATGAGGAAACAGGTCTCTAATATTTTCTGGATGGCATGTCACTTTTAGACTTGTTTGGAAGGTGATTTGAAAAACGGTCAACTTTTCCAAAATTATATTCATATTTCTTTCTTTTTTTTTTTTTTTTTGAGTTGGAGTCTCACTCTGTCCCCCAGACTGGAGTGCAGTGGCCGCTCCCGGCCACCGCAGCCTCGACCCACTGAGCTCCGACGATCCTTCCGCCTCAGCCTTCCGAGTAGCCAGAATTACAGGCATGTGCTACCACGCCCGGCTGATTTTTTGATTTATTGTAGAGATGAGGTCTCGCTGCCCAGGCGGGTCTCGAACCCGTGGGCTCAGGCAATCCACTCACCTCAGCCTCCCAAGGCGTGGGATTACAGGCTGAGCCACCGAGCCCGGCTATGTTCATATTTCTTATCAGATCCCTTTATATTATAAGATGTGTTGTAAAGATACATTTGTAGAAGCCCACTGAGAAAAATGAACACAATTTCTCATCATAGCTTTATTTATAATTTTTTTTAATCTATAATCTTATTTATACAGAACTGGTCATGTTACCATATGGTCAAATACTAAATAACTATTTGAAAGGTGAAGTAGATGTATACATATTCATAATGTGAGAGAATGTCAAAGATTCTTGATTGAACAGAAAAATATTCTTTTACACTTACATAAAATGATAGTTTTGTATGTACTATAAAAACTAGAGTCAGCCGGGCTCAGTGGCTCAACCTGTAATCCCGCACCTTTGGGAGGCTGAGGTGAGTGGATTGCCTGAGCCCGCGGGTTCGAGACCCGCCTGGGCAGCGAGACCTCATCTCTACAATAAATCAAAAAATCAGTCGGGCGTGGTAGCACGTGCCTGTAATTTCGGCTACTCGGAAGGCTGAGGCGGGAGGTTCGCCGGAGCCCAGCAGGTCGAGGCTGCGGTGGCCGGGAGCGGCCACTGCACTCCAGTCTGGGTGACAGAGTGAGACTCCACCTCAAAAAAACCAAAAAAACGAAAAACAAAGCAAACAAACAAACAAAAAAAACTAGAGTCATAGACACTCTCTAGTTAAATACAAAATTTATAATGACAAACAGAAAAGATTTAATGCTATTATCTCAAGTGTATGAGTATAGGTATTTGTGGGGTTTGATATGAGATCAAGACCCTTTATGTTTATTTCATAAACTTTTATACTATCAGTAGTTCAACTAGAATACACATCCAAAATTTAATTTATCACTAAATATTTCCTGGTGAAACTGAATCAATAAGAATGAGTGCAAAGTGACTGGCATTAGATATCTTTAGAAGAATCTCATTCAGGGGGACACAATAACAGGGGGACACATTAACATGGCCCCTCAAATAACTATGGGCATTCTCCAAGATTTCATCAAAAATGGCAGTATTTAATGTCTTAAAAATAAATGAAAACTATTAATTTGCATGATGGCTAGATCTTGGTAAAGGGTGATGATACAATAGCATAAGAAAATGTGCCCAACATAATAGATGTCAGTTATCCAGATGATATTTCTAGTTTTGAAAAAGATAATCCATTGTGTTTCATGAATAATCCTAATAATCTTCTCTCTTTTTAAAGAAAAATTGTGATCACAGTCTTGCAATTTAGTTTTCTCCATGGAACTACCCATTGGAAAAAAAATGAAACTGAATATTACCTTTACTCATATACAAAACTACAAAGCGGCATACTAATTTTCTAGTTTATAAATTAGTTAATTTAGGCATGAACTCAACACTTTTAAATGACTGATAAAGTTGTTATTCTGAATTAGCAAATACTGAAGTTGCAGACCAGTAGTAAGCTATGACTGTTTTACTAAGGTTTAAGCACCAGATGAGACCTAGTCTGAGCAGCTGGTTAAACAGCCTCTTTATTATTGTCAACTTATTAACAGAAAAAAATTCACGTATGATCTAAGTTGAATTTTATTTGAGAGCTATTGAAACTGTATTACATTTTCTCAAGAAGAAAAAGAAAATTTCTCTTATGGTGCTTCATCAGATAACATAAAATAGGTTTGTATTGGATAAAAATAAGGCTGACTTCTCCTGCTCGTAGCTTGATAAACAGAGTTGTGAACAGAAAAATAAAACTAAATATAAACTACAAAAAATGTTTGTTCATTTTAGTGATATAACATGTGCTGTGGAGTTTTGAAAAACGTACTCGAAGTTAGATCAATTTTAAATTTTACTTTAGCCATTTTATCTCCTCAAAAATGCCAAGAACAGTCAAACCATTGTGGGTGAAACTCACTCCAGATAATATGTCAGGTCAGAAGGAAAAATTTTTGAGTTGTCCTATGTGTTTGGTGACACTGGATTAAAGATCTCAGTTATATATCTGCAACTTCCACTTTTCGTATATTTTATACTATTAAACTAAATTTTTTAGTTTCCAGACATTCTTCTGATTGAATTGATGAAGTATTTTATACATAATTATTTCAAACTTTTAATTAATAATTGTCTGTAACCAGAACACTTACTTCATGTTGTAATCTTAATTTTCTGTTAATCGTGTACTCTAATTAACCGAAGGAGTGTATTAATGCCTGAATGGGCAAGTCTTTACAATCCTAGTTTTTCAAAAAGCAGTCACTAAAAGTATAGGCCTATCATTATTTCTTCCCTCAGTCTACAAATAAAAATTTAAAGTAGAGTTTTCTCAAGTCAATATTCATCATAAAGAGCAGGTGGCTTTCAGTCATGCTGTCCCACAACTAATCATTGTTATTCTCTCAGCCTGGTAGAGGCATCACTTAGAACTGACATTAAACGTTATGTATCTTATGAATCAGAAGACTATTGACTATATGAATATTCAATTTTGAATTACATGAATTTGGTATTGATATCCATTAGAGATATTGATAACTCATTTTGTATTTACTAAAAATGTAGTATAGGTTTAAATCAAGTATAAGTAAAAGTAATACAGTGACTAATATACAATAAAAATGTACTTTCAACTCTTACAGACTGTTTTTACTCATGGTATTTGAATCAGATCATTATATAATTTGATATCAGATACACTAAATATATACATCAAACCTATTGAGACTAGAAATATAAACAATTTGTTTTCACTGTTGATGAGATAATTTTGTTATTAAACATGAGAGATGGCAAACCAGATAACACACACTGCAATTCATTATTTTCAGAAAGACTGACTTTAAAAAAATTACTCTGAAAACATACTCATTAATTTCTGGTGAGTCTTGAAATGCCAACTATCTGAATTCTAAAGATTTCATATAGTATGCCCCAATGAACTCAGTTGCTTAGAGTTACAACCAGAACTAGTTCATCTTTGAGTCTTTATCAGGAAGATGCATTGTTTAAACAGTGATAACGGAAGGATATTTTAATGTACTTTCGTTTAAATGGCTACAATGTGTAATATTCTCTTTAAAAATACTGATTAAAAATAGTTAAAACCATTGTCCCTTACAGTGCATACTGTGATGCAGTCCTTTGATAACCTCTTTTGGAACCAATTTATTTATTTCCTTAGTTACTATGAATGTTGTTGCTGAAGCTCAGAACTGAGTTATTCCAAGAGCTTTACCCTCTTGACCTTGACTGAGGGAAATTTCCCCACCCAAGTGTTATGCTTCCTTTCTGGTTGCAACACTGAAACAATTCCTCACTAATACTAAATGAAAGTATGAAGTCCTTCCCCCTTATCTCAATTCTGGAAAACTCTGAGGGGCCATCTTTGTTTCTTTAAGAGATACCAAAGTTACAAGACTTGGCTGTCACTTCTGCCCAAATTTCCTCTGAAGCAGTTCCTTTGGCAAGGGTTGTCACAGCACATGGGCACAGATGTATGTGTTAAAATATTCTGGGCCTTCATAGAGATTCAGCTTGGGGGCATAGAGACACAAGCAGGAGGTTAATTAATTCAGTGAAGTGTTGTTCTGATAGAAGTGAATCTAAGTCGTGTGGGAGGACATGGATGAAGATGTTTTGCCCAATTGCAGAATAGGAAGGGCTTCACAGGTAGTGTGATGTAAAAGTATTAGTAGAGCTGTTCAATTTCTTTTAAAGACTGAACATTATAATTCAGGTTTGAAGAACAGCATGGAAAAATACCCAGAGAAAAAAGAGAATATGGCAAGAGAACAGAAAGTGAGTTCAGTGGTGAGAAAAAGATTGCAGATAAATAAGCAAAAGTCAAATCCTTAAATAAATTGTAATCCGTGTGGTTATTATCCATGTGTAGAGCATAAAGAAGCTTCTGTGTGGTTTTAAACAAGCTTATCACATGATAACATTTTAAAAAGGCTATCATGTGATCAATTCATTCTGCTTGTGTAGCAAGTGGATGTATATAAAGTAAAAACTGAAAACAGTGAGACCAGCTAGGAAGCTATTATGCACAAAAGGTGATAGAGGGCTCATTTAAGGAAATAGGCATGGGGAGGAAGAGAAGAAAAGTAATTAAGCAGATGAACAGAAAGTACAATGGACAGGGCTTAGTGATTAGCAGGAATTTGAAACGAGAAAGAGGGAGCAGCTATGGATCACTGGTTTTTGAAATAAAGTAATTTCATTCATTAGGATAAAGACCACAGTTTGGAAGCAAAGGCAAGCAGCTTGATTTTGGTTATGATAAAATTGTCAATAAGCTTTTCCAATGACTGTATGATATAGGAAAGATGCAAACTGTGGACTACCTCTCATAACTATATAATATCATGTGCAATGCATTTTTATGGTAGATTTAAAATACTAATTTGGTCTTTGACCCATTCCTCTACTATCTATTTCACATATGTACTCTACATGCAATCTATGTTGAACCAATATGACTCAGGATCAATAAAAACCAAATATTATTTTTCTTTTGTCAAAAGTCTTTTTCAATTTAATTTAGTGAGGGTAATCTTTCTTATCCCTGAAAATAAATTTTTATGCTTTGATTTTTTTTTTTTGCTCATTCACAGGTAGTACTGTTAATACATGAAAGTGTGTGATCTTATGCGTTAATCACAAACCACGGGGCTTTGGGCTAAATCTTTTCTCCCTCTTTCAGTCTGAGTCACCTACAAGGTGAAAGTAAGTTAAAGGTTGATTGTTTTGCTTTCTATTCTCCTGTGTCACAATCCTAAGTTATTTGCTACTGTATAGCTTATGCGACATTTTCCTACAGGAACTAAGGCAAAACAGGTGAAAAAGTAGGGGGGAGATAGAGCAATTCTGACTTAACTGATGGCACCATAGCTGTTTCTTTCATGTTTTTCCACTGTGTCTCTCTTCCCTCAGTTCTAGTGATCTTGGTGATAGCCTCATATCACACATCTCTTAATAACTAGATGCCAGTTTTATTTCTCACAAAGATTCTATTCGTCCTGACAGAACTACTAGAAAAGAAAAAGATTACCAAATTCAATAACTCCCTCTTTGCTATATCTTGTTTATGGTAAACTTATCCCACATCCTAACATCTCCATGCTCCCACGCCAGTATTCAAACAACGTCACTGTTCAATTCCCCTGCCCTTAAGCATCTGTTCAATTTGGCCTACCTTTTGCTTTCTAGGTGTTCATAAAGGTCAGGCCCCAAAGGTGCACTTTAGCTTTATCAGAAATGAGTCAAACACTAGTTTACTCTTTTCTCAGTGAAGTAACTGTCCAAGTGATTACCTTGAAACATCTCTCAGAAAGTTGGATAATAGCTGATTTCACTTAATATACTGTCCTCCATTTCCACCCATATTGCTGTAAATGACAGAATTTTATTCTTTTTGTGGTTGAATAATATTCTGTGGTACACATATATACCTTTTTTTGGTACATTCTTCTGTTGGTGAAGACGTAGGTTGATTCTATATCCTGGCTATTGTGATACATTATAGTGTTGAAATAAAAAATTGCATGTTCTAGCATATTTGGGGTTAAAAAATTGATTTCACAGTGATAGTGAATGATAGTTTCCAGAAACTTGGAAGGGGAGGGTTACTTCAGGCGCCCTTATTCCCAGGGCCATGGACCCATACTGTACCATGGCCTGTTATGAATTAGGCCACACAGCAGGAGGTGAGTGGCAGGCAAGTCAGTGAAGCTTCATCTGCATTTACAGCCACTTTCCATTGCTTGCATTACCACCTGAGCTCTATCTTCTGTCAGATTAGCAGCAGCACTAGATTCTCATAGGCGTGCCAACTCTATGGTTAACTGTGCATGCGAGGGATCGAGGCTCCATGCTCCTTATGAGATTATAATGTCTGGTCATCTGAGACAGAGCTGAGATGAGGAGGCAAGCATTGAGGAGCGACTGCACATAAACATATAGCAGTGGGATTTGACTGAACAAAGACCTTAATAAACCATTTACTTGCAGACTCATATCAACACCCTATCAGTTACTGGCAAATGAGTTGACGTACTTCAAAAGATCAGGTGCATCTGATGACAGGCTTTAAATCAGAATCTGACGCTTATTTTAGTACACATGTGTCCCACGCGTTCTTTCATTTACCCACTTACGTCTATACCTCTTCTTTTTTATGGTGAGTTGTGTAATTATTTCATTATATATTACAATGCAATAATAATAGAAATAAAGTACACAATAAATTCTATATGTTTGAATCATCTCGAAATCATGCTCTCTGCCATCATCCATGATAAAATTGTTTTCCATGAAACCAGTCCCTGTTGCCAAAAAAGTTGTGTACCACTGAGTTAATGGGTACAAAATACATTCAGATGGAAGAAATGAGTTGTAGTGTTCTATGGTACAGTACAGTGAGTATAGTTAATAATAATTTGTTATAAGAATAGCTAGAAGAAAATATTTGGAATGATCTCAACACAAAGAAATAAAGGTTTGAGGTGATGAATATCCTAACCCTTCTGATTTAATCATTACACATTGTATGCTTGTATCAAAATATCACATGCACCCCAGAAATATGTACGTGTATTAAATAAAAAATATTATATATGTACGTGTATTATATAAAAAATAACTTTTAAAAAGAAAGTTGGATGTCAGAAGGTAACTGCCTCACCATCTCTCCTCTACAGTAGATGTGTGCTGTAGGACAAAAATTCTCCAAAGAGATAACTAAAATAATTTTCTCTCCTTTTTCAATGCTTTCTCTCTCTGAGGGATGCCAGAGGTTAAAAAAATTCTCATGATATGTCAATGTTGGCTCATCAGTTATAACAAATGTACCACCTTGGTGGGTGATATTGATAGTATATAATAAGCTATGCAATGGAGGCGGGTTATGGGGTATATGGAAAATCTTTGTAACTTCCACTCAGTTTGGCTGTGAACTTAAAACTGCTCTAAAAATAAGTTTATTAATTTTAAAGAAAGCCAAAAGCTTTTTGTAAATGTTGTATATAAGAGGTGTGTTTTTCACACACTCACTTTGGTATGTTATATGTAAAGTAGGAATTGTGTCATTCTAAATTTATTTTATATTGCTATATTTTATATTTATAAATTCTTTACAGAAAATACAGAAAAACACCCACACTACACGAGTAAATTAGAAACTGAAGTTGCAAAGCCCATTAAAACATGATTAATTTTTTTCCTTGAAGTCTGGAAGATAGCTATAAGAAAAAAAGTTATACATACCATAAAAGAGGCATCTACACTGTATTATTGACGTAGAAAAGAAATAGAAAAGTCTTAAACAATGATACTTAGAGGAAACTTCAGAAACTGGAGCTAAACAGCCCATTAAGAAACTGGAGCTATGAAACCTGTGAAAACATGATTAATTTTCTGTCCTTGAAGTCAGGAAGATAGGTACATGAAAAAAAGAGTTACATGTGCTATTTTAAAAGGCATGTATTCTGTGTTATGGAAGTATAAATGAAGAAATGGCATATCTTTAAAAGAAGGTAGACAGAAAAAATTTTAGTGTACAGCTAATATCTGAGTTGAACAGTAAATCTTATATAGAATTTTAGCAATGCATTTGAACTTCTCTGTTTTTAGAAGTATGCTTCCTTTATACAGATTCTAATCACCCAATTCTGCTTGGAACATAGTTACTAAAATAATTCCAAATGTGTCAATACAAGAGTTTAATGACAAAACAACCATTGCGACTACTCATCTTTGGCAACTCTTTTTAGAATACTTTATAATAGACATCTAATTTTATTTGGTAAAAAATAAAGAAACCCTTATTGTGAGTCAATGATAGTGAAATACATCATAACATCATATGTTCTTCCCTATTTTGGTTGCTTATAGTTATTTAATTTGCGTCATTTTATAAAAATATATCTGGCACTGCTATAATGGTTGTCATATTTCCTGATCTTTTAAAACGCTGATGTTCTTGGAACCAGCCATGCTGCCCATTGAAGCTAGACTAGATTTTTAAAAATGCAGTACATATACACAGTGGAATATTATGCAGCCATAAAGAATGCAAACATATGGACTTTGCAGCAATTAGATGGATTTAGAGTCCATTATACTCCATGATCTATCACAGAAACAGAGAACAGAGTACCATATGTTCTCACTCATAAGTGGACCTTGAACAATTATCATAATACTATAAGAAAGGGATTGACAGTAGTGGGAAACTGCCAGGGGAGGGGTTATGGGATTGGTAGTTAAGGGAAACTGCCGGGGAGGGAGGAGCACACCTCATCAACAAGAATACCCACAAAATGAACATTTGTATAACTAATCCTGAATTGTACCCCAAATCTTAAAAAAATAAAAATAAATAAAAAGTAAAAAAATAAAAATAAAGGTTAAAAAATAAAATGTTGATGTGCTAAATAATAGGTAAACTAAAAATTACTCCATTGATTTGTATAAATATCTTATTATAATATTTAATGTGGATTTACTATAGGCCAAGTATTAAGCTAAGAAGTTTGCATGCATGATCTCATTCAATTGTCACATAATCTTTTGGAGCTGGTTATTATGATCATTTGCATTACAAAGATTAACGGGTAGAGGTCCAGAAACATTAACTTGTTTTTTAAGGTTATAGCACAGAAATAAGGACCTAAGTTACCGCCTAGCGAGGCTAAGTCCATTGCCAGCTTTATAACCATTACATCTTACCATTTCCTCTAGTTTCCAACTCTAGCACAGGCATCCTTATTCAAATTCACAGAATAGTCTGTAAATTTTATGTATTTTTTTATTCTATATACTCAATATACTCAACTCTCTCTTGTTACTTAATATAGACTTTTACTTGGAGAAAATGCATGACCTGTTAGCAGATTAAAAAAAAAAAAAAAATTCCCACAGACTCTTTCCTTTGAAAGATAAGTAAATTTTATCTATGCATGGTGAAACTAGAGAACTTCTTATTTATTATTTTCAGTCCATAATAGTACTTCATGTGACATTCGTGTTAAGAAAATATAATTTCTTTCATAAAAACAGCAGCTGTTCAACATGAATTTTAAAAAAAACTATGATACCATATTCTGCACAAGTACACAATAAATTATGAATAAATTAGTGGATAGATGAACAAATAAATGAATGAATAAATAAAAGGGCCATGCACCATAAGGCTTAGTTAATTTAGTTAATATAGGTGCTTTGAGTATAAGTTACTTTTGATGCAACTATTTACACACCCATCTCCTCCATACCTACATACCTGTATGTAGTTACTGTTTCTTTTCTTCTATCTTCTTTGTTATGTTTAATTCTTCATGAGTGTGCTTATTTTATATGTGCTTTCCTGCATTTTCCTTAGTTTTTTTTTTCTTTCACATAACTCTGTATAGTATATTTGTGGTTAAGGAAAAGAGAAATGACCATTAATCTCTCTCTCTCTTCTCACAAGTGGAGCACTATTCATAGCCTCAGTTTATTTCCACTTCTTATCTCTTTGAAGTAAGTATTAAGTAAATATTAAAAATTATCCATTTGAAAGCTATCTAATTATCAGCCTGCCCAACATTATCTGTATGTTTAGATTCAGCCATTTGGAGGAAAATTCTTTGCAGACATATTGTACACTCTAATATAAAGAGATTATGTCAGCAAGTAGTGACATAGATTTACATCAGCAATTAGTTAATTACTATCAGGAATGAAGAAAAATTCATGGCACATTACTTATTGTAAAAAAGAACAAAAAGCAGTACAACAAAACTTATTACTTGACAAAATAAATGATTTATAAAAGAATAGCTTGTTGAAGAGTGCTTCAGAAGAAAAGTTTGTGGTCATACATTTGCATGTGTACAAATGTATACACAGTTGTTCTATTATTCCAACCACTACAGATAAGTGTCATTTTCCTGTTAATTACTTCTGTAATAAAAAGTAGGTTTTTGTTTTTTGTTTTTTGTTTTTACTTTAACAGAAATAAGTTAGTAGCATTTCTTGTTTCATCAATATTCAGAGAATAGTTTTGCCCACAGGGTAGAGTGAAAACTATCATAGAAGAGTTGACTCTATCACAATAAAACTAACATGGTCTATACTAACATAAACATAGGTAAAAATAAAGTCAATAGACAACAAGAAGCAAGAAATGCCAATGTCAGTTACTACCTCTCTCTGTAATGGTTAAAAGTTGTCCAGCTTATATGAAACCTATGATTAATTCTCATTGACTTGGAGGAATTTTATTATACCCAAAGGGATAGTTAAAGGATTACTGCACTTATCACAATCAAAACACCAGGAATGAAAATCCCACTGGGGAAACAAATATTTTAATAATCTGTTCTATATCCACAGCAGTAACACTGCAGTAAAATGTCATGATAGCCGAGCTATTTCAAACTTTAATTTCCACCATGCTTAGACTAGCATTCTAAATCAGACAACCAAAGGGTCCCTAGAGTCCTGTGCTATTAAAATCGAATATATTTCCAGAAAGTGTATTGCTATAGTTTTACCACTTAAAAAACACTTTAGATGGTGTGGCAGTACTAACATGGGTTTTATGGTTTTTCTCTCTACTACATGTTCTGTAAGAAGGATAGATAGTAAGCTGTGACAACACAGACTGATTTTGGCAGAAATTTTTAAATCTCTTAAAAAAAAAAAAAAAAACCCTGTGTAAATTGCTTGCATTAACTTAGGCACATTTATATGCCAACATTATTTTTTATTTTATTTTTTGAGTTGGAGTTTCACTTTGTCGCCCAGGCTGGAGTGTAGTGGCACACTCAACGCCACCCCAGCATCAACCTGCTGGGCTCCAGAGATATCTTCCGCCTCAGTCTTCCAAGTAGCCAGAACTACAGGCGCATGCTACCATGCCCAGCTAATTTTTTTACTTAATGTAGAGACCAGGTCTCGCCAATTTTTTTGCCAAGGCTGGTCTCAAACTCACGGGCTCAGGCAATCCACTCGCTTCGTCCTCCCAAAGTGCTGGAATTACAGACTGAGCAACCGAGTTCGGCCTTCCAACACTATTTTTGTTAAAGAATGAATTCATGTTTTCATAAAAGAAACAAAATAAATGAATATAAAAATCATACAGCTAATGTCAATGTGTGTGTCTACTGGAAGATTCAGAAAGCCAGAAGTAAGAGAAAGAGATAAAATGTTTATCAATAATGCTTTGGCCATTTAACATCAGTAAACAGATACCTTTCAATAAATCTCTGGAAAAATGAGAACTTGCGAAAAAAGTTAATAATGTCTTAAGTAATAACTTTTACTGTCCTCAGCAAACCATCTACCAATGCTATTTGAACAGGGCAGATCAAAGTCCACTACTCCTTTCTGATTGTTGCAAAACAGTGAAACTCTGCCTTTTGCATGAGAATAAGACCAATGGAGCAAAGACAAAGAATCTTGGCCAAGCAATTATATTAAGTAGACATAGGTCAGTAGTTGACTATAGTATTTTAGAAATGCTTTTCTGATTAAGGAGACTGTATAAAAATGAATCAGAGTATTAAAATGTACAATCTTTAGCCAGGTAATTTCAATAGCAAAAATACTAAATTTTAAGAGCAAAAATATTTATGCCTTTGCTGATGTTAATATTGTTGTGCATTCTCTGCATTTGAATGTAACAGTCCAATAGCTGGTTACCTCAATATGTGTTGCTCCTTTGCCAGTAAGTAGATATTTGTTTGAACCTGAAATAAGTGAATAATTACAAATTTCAACTAATTAATTTATAAGAATATCTGGCAATTTATGAATTTCATGAAAAGTACAGAAGTGACTCATATGACTATATAAAAATGGTAAAACAAACTTATCAAATCATAGAGTCACATAGGAGGAGGGGTAAACAGCAAACTAGTGTTTACTGTCAACTATCAACACTAATATTTATTATTTTTAATAACCCAAAATTCCCTGAATGGAACATATATGAAATATTTAACTTTAATCTCTATTGTTAAAGTCAGCTTTGCTATCAAGACTGATACTTATTTGCCAATCTCGACTAAGCAGACTACATTCAAGATCAAGAGAAAAAAATTAAATAATCTGTAAACAGCTGAATTGATATCGTTATGTCTTTTTAAAGAACATTGTAATTCCTCCTATGAAAGATTGACTTCCTGGTTTCCAAATGCACAATAAATCAGGGAGAGGAAAATTTGCTGTTAAAATAATTTTCTCAACTAGTAGTTAAGAGGAAAGATGACTAATCTAACATCAGGAGAAAAATTAAAAACCAAACCAATAAAAAAATTATAGTCATTTGTAATACTATTATGTGTTAGCATAGACCTGTATGATCCCTACTACATTAGACTTTGCAAATATTGCTATTACAGAAAAGTATATAAGACACACAGATATAAAATGTTAAAATATTGATACATTTATTTATATTTTGAACAAATTTTTACTGGTAATCTAAGAAGAATAGGCCAGAAAAATATAATGACTAAACCACAACAGATGCAATATAGACATTTGACAATTACTGTGGACAAACTAAACTGCAACATATGACCAATTCACCAAGAACAATAAATGTAAACTCCCCATGGGTTAAAATAGAAACCAAGTGTAAGAAAGGGCTACTAATCAGTGAATCCAATTTTGTCTACTTAAATTTTATTTCACCATTGAGAGATTTGAAGACACAGTTGGAGTCAACAGTCTGAACAAAAAAACTCTTCTTTTTGTTCCACTTATTTAGCTGAGAAAGCCTAGAATTTTCAAAAAGTCTCTCTAAGTACAAAGAACTACTGAAACATAAACATTTTAGGTATAACAAATACTTTTGCAACTTACAAAAGTTTTTCTCTTTATTTCTCTTACTTCACATTCCTTGGAGTTTGAAGATCCATGTCAACAAAATTATTGTATTTTCCTCTGCCCCTAGGGCGTGTACAACCTTTCAGGTATTTGGACACTTTACTTCCAGTCTCCTGCTTAGCCTCCATATTGGAAATTGCAATTTCACAAGTTTCTATGCAAAAGTTATCTGTGAGGCATTTTTATTTTGTAAAATTATCATCAAGAGATCAAACGTCTCATTCTTCAGCTCACTTATGAGTTTCTTAATTAGTTTGGCTTCCATAGACTTTCTTCATACATAATGTTATTCAAGTGATGGACACCTAATAGGACCCAAATCCAAGAAAATAATAAAAATGGCTGCACTGTCAGCACAAGGCCAACTATAAAACTAAAATGGAAATTACAACTGGCATCCTCATATGGAGATAAATACATAAACAAGATATCATAGTCCAAATAGGCAGGAAAAGATAACGGAGAGTCAGAAGAGAAAGCTGAGAAAAGCTTTGTAGGAAGGTGAACAGCGCAACTAGATCATAGAAAATGAGTAGAAGAGGCCTGCCAATGATTGACAGTGAAGAGTATTCCAAGGAGAGGAATAGTATATAAAAAAAAATTTGAAATATGACTTTTTTTAATAAAATCAAGATATACAATAATCATTTTTAGAACAACATGTATTTGAGAAACAGATATGTTTAATATAGCTGGGCACTATTAAAAGACTAAGGAAAATCAAGATTGATGGTTTAGTACTTGAATTCCAAAGTCTTTTGTATTTCTTACTAAATAATGTGGATTTCATTCTTTAGGCAATGTGTGAAATATGAGTGTTTGTGTGCGTGTGTGTGTGTGTCTCTGTGTGTGTGTATTTGCATTCTTAGCAGGTGTATTTTTTTATTTTGGTTGGTATTCTAAAATTTAATTTTATGTTATAGAAAGACTACCTTAGGAGTGATTTTTCAGTCCTCTAATGTAGTGATATGGGAAATTATTATAGTAGAATGGAGAGCTAAAGACTAAAAACTGTAGTCCAGATTATTATATCTAAATCCAGGTGGTAATAAAATAAGACATATATTAGTCACTACATATACACACTAGACTCAGCACATATCATGAAGTAAAGAGGAGCATATCTTATTTTTAAAAATCTCTCTCTCTCTCTCTTTTTCTTCTTTTTCTTCCTTTCTTCCTGACACACCACGTCTTGCTTATCCATTCATCTGTCCATGGACATTTGATTGGTTCCCCTCCTCTTTAAATAAATAAATAAAATTTTCTATAATAATTAGATAATATTTTTACATTAAATGAGTAGTTTTTGACATATAATTTCATGCTCATTGTAAATGAGATGTGAACATGTTACACTTTTAATACATTTCATGTATTAAATAATGTAATGGGCATTCAACATTTAGAATCATACATGGATCCTGATACACAACCATGTTTCCATGCACATACATCCAAAGAGGCAAATCTAAGGACAGATAGGATAAAAATAAAAAGAAATACAAAACAGAATCACTCTTAAATGAATTATTTTTGCAAAATATAAAATTTATATTTGTAGAATATTATTATAGTTAGTATTTAGTTAGTATATTCTGCCATGATATAAACTATGCATATCCAAATCTACTACACTAAAGTGACTTAGAATTCCTGTACAGAATAAAAAAATAGATATACACACTGGATATATGATCTAATATGAAAAGATTTCTAACAATGTGTTTTACCTCAAGCATCTTGTAGTCTATCCTCAGACTAGACTTCAGTGTCATGTGTCACCCTTCCAATTTAGAGGTTATACTCAATACTTCAAACACTGAATTAATGAATATGACATAGTGTCTGCTTTTTGGGATCCTACTAAATACTGCACAGAGCCTTACTAAGGAAGGGCTAGTGATATAAGATATAGAGTCAGTCTTGCATTCAAATTCACAGGCTCTAGCAATTGATGTTAACATTCAATGGATTCCTAGTGTGGCCAAAGACTGTCACATGAATCAGAATTTTTAGTGACTGACATCGCTCTAACCTAAGGGTGGCAGCAACAACATCTGTAAGACTTGGACATTTGTTGCAAATACAGTCTATTTCAGGCTTTCATGTATAAGAAAGATCTGTTGTGGCTCTTTCTAGACTATGCCATAAAGTTAATTAGGTCAAAGTATTTAATAAAGGCACCTTGCACATCTGAGAACAGTTCTTGTCAGAGTCCAGCTCCAACACAAAGGTCAGGGCCTAAGGCGAGAGAATCAGACGTGGCGAACGAGTTCGGGACTCTTCCAACGTTTATTCAATTTTCGCATGTTTATATAAGGCATTTTCAACCCTCAACCCCCTCACACATATGCCCACAAAAGCTTACATTATGTTTTATTTTACAATCAAACGTTCTACAATGATTTATTTGATCCTCCCTATTCTTTTTTTGTTTCCATTATATTAAAAAAAACCAGACAGGAACGAAACAATTTCTGCTAAAAGTAATTAACTGTAACCTTTTAACCCTTACCCCTTTTATATCATATTTCTAACAATTCTTACATGTAACTTAACAGCAATATATTGGCGTTTACATCTATAACTAATTTTACTATTTCTTATAACTAACTTTATTATTTTTAAATTATTTTCTACAAACTTTCCTATTATGTATCTATCTTTATTCTTATTTTACTTATATGAATCATAATCTAATAATGCTTAACAACCTTTATATGAATTATGCTTGACTACTCTTATATTTTATATTTGTTTTCTATTTAATTATTTTTTATCTAATTATCTTTAATCATATCCTATTTTTATCTACTTAACTATTCTTTTCTATATTATTATACTACTAGATCATTTTACTCTTACAAACTTATATCTACTATGTCTATACTTTGCTGAATTATGTTTAAAAGCTGCAGCCCTCAGGATTGACCTGTCTCAGGTCTCACAAACTTCCTCCTCCATCTTACCCGTCTAAGGTGTTATTTTAGTATAGGGTCTGTTAACCATTAAAAATAAAGAATGGAAAAGTTCTTTTATTTTCTTTATACACAATGGTTTGCTTTTTATGGAGACGAAGGTAACTAAACATTCTCTAGCGTCCCTAATGGCTGTGCTTTTGCTGTGTTCCTTATTCATGTCTCAAACTTCAGTTTCACCAATACATCATCCTCGCTTATCAGTTAATGCTTCATCAGAAAGGGGTACTTTCGGTCTTATGCACTCACTCCCAAAGATCAAAGGGAGCCCATCAATGGGATCCATGGGGCTTTGCCTCCAGCAAGGCCGCTTTAGCTGGGGCCTTGCTCCCAGCCAGCGTTTTTCCCATTTTCAGGTAACCCTTACTTTGCCTTCTGTTAGGAGTTGCAGCTCCCGACAAGTTCTCTCTAATAGCAAGAGCCTTTCCAACAAGTTCTCTCTAATAGCAAGAGCCTATCTATCTTCCCTGGTTGTATACTCATGATTGTTGTAGGTACGCTAGCCAGTGGATTGGCAAAGCTGCAGCACTGGTCATGATGACAAAGATTCAGAAAAGATAAGTGATTCAGTGCATTCATCTAGCTCACATTACTGTAAAATATTCAGATTACCTGACTCCTAACCTGTGTTTTCCTTGAGGGAAGAGCCATGTCTTTTTAATCTTTTCATGATCAAGCACCTGTGTGGTATATAGAATATCTTTCTTAAAGGAAAAATTAGAGAACCGGTAATGGTATCAACAAATATAGGCATTTGTTTATTTCATACAACCTGACTAGTTTCAGTGTATTAATTTAATATTATTATTAAAACTATTTAAATTCAGCTTTGTAGTACAATCTATGGTTAGAAAATATCAATTAAAGGTGCATTTCTTTTTTACCAGCAATTACCGGTCCTGGGCAAAATTTGATGAACAAGATGATTTGTTTACTTAGTTAAGCTAAACTTTGATTAGCTTCTTAGAATCTAAAACAGACTCACCTTTGCCAGGTGCAGTATGCAAGACATTAGTATTCCTTCTTGTCATAAGATTTCTGAGTCCGTGTATAAAATGAAGACTTACAGGGGTTTTTGTTTTTTGTTTTTTTTTAATAAGTTCCCTGAAGCATCTAGACTGGAAATGTAAAGGTCAGAAGTAAGTATTTAAGCAACAATTAACATGCAATATGGTTCCCATGATTCCAAGAGTCTCACGGCACACTTGGGCTATTGTTTATCTCTTGTTGATTTCCTTGATTTCTCTTTTTTTTTTTTTTGAGTTGGAGTCTCACTCCGTCGCCCAGACTGGAGTGCAGTGGCCACTCCCAGCCACCGCAGCCTCGACCTGCTGGGCTCCGACAATCCTTCCGCCTCAGCCTTCCAAGTAGCTGGAATTACAGGCATGTGCTACCACGCTCGGCTGATTTTTTAATTTATTGTAGAGATGAGGTCTCCCTGCCCAGGCAGGTCTCGAACCCACGGGCTCAGGCAATCCACTCACCTCAGCCTCCCAAAGGCGCGGGATTACAGGCTGAGCCACCGAGCCCAGCTCCTTGATCTCCTTTATATTTTTGCCATGATTAATGTCGTAGTTCACACATAGAATTTATGTTAGAAATGTTATTATTTGGGCAATGCTGGCTTCTGTGCATGAAGTATAAACAAATTGTTTCTTAAACCTCCTGTAAAGAAGTCATGTAACAGAGCAGCTCAGAACAAGAATGTGTCTCTCAGGAACATGCCTTTGTTGTTCATCGAACATTTAATTATGTATGAGAACATATTCTAACTTTGTTAACCAGTCTGCTTTTCTTTTTTTTTTTGTCTAAATTTCACATTCTTAAATGGTTTTAGGAATTAGAAACAACTGAACACTCTGTTGAGATTTGTGACTCTTATCCGTCTGGTTAAAATTACTCATAGATGTTATAAGAGTAGCAGAGATGCATCCATTATAACCGTCAGTCAGGATGGTCATTAAGCTTTTTCTGCAGTCAAGATTACTGTGCCAGATGGTACTTCAGGAACAATGGACAATGCACTCCAAACTGCCAAACATTTGTTCTGTACCATTTTAACTTAGGGCTTGTAGAAGAATAAAATAAAGCAAAGGTTCCTGTGAGAGTAAAACTTCTAACAGTGACTTTCTAACCCTAAGCTCTCTCTTGTTTACATAGAAGGACAGATCAGGTCTTGAATTTGGAATGTATAGTGTTGAATAATATGCATTTGTCTATAAATACTGCTAAGATAGTTTATTAAAATGTATGTCTCTTTGTGCTATTATACTCCAAGATTTTTCTTAAAATAGCTTTTCATAGTTTAGTGGAAAGCCTCTATTGGAGCAAGATGAGATTGACTTGCATAGTAATAGAAAAGTATCTATACTAGTTCTGCCCATGCCAGCCTGCAATCTTGTCACTCTAATTCATAGAAATGACAATTTTCTGCATTCCTCAGTTACTTTACCGGTTCATTTGTGTTGTCCAATCAGTATCTTCACCGTGAGGCAAATAGCCCTCACAGGTTTAGTCACATTTTGTCTTCTCAAGTTTGATCTATCTAAAGTCTACATGTTGTATTTTGCTCTACAAATATCCAACACATTGATTATAATCACAGAAGCATCATCTTGTCATGGCAGCTTCTGAATTCCCAGTTCAACTGAACTTTTTTCCCCCCAAATGTATTTATCCATTCCACAACACTTTGAAGAAACATGAATACAAACACACTGCTATGAAAGAATTATTAGAAAAATCTAAAAACCAAAAATATACAAGAGAATAGAGGGATAAATCTAGTGAATTCAGTGTCTAACTGTTGGCATGGTGTCTATCAGTATCCTTTCTGAATTGTTCCTACACCCTTCTTTCAGCAACGTCCCTCCCTAACCCAAACTCTGACCATAGAAACCAAATAAACAGTGTTATTCTCTTTCACAGTGTGTCTACCCTGGCCTCAGATGGTGGTACAAAAGAAAGCATGCCATCAAAGTTTGGCAAAAAGCCAAAATTCTCTCTTCTCTCCTCTTAAACGTTTAGGTATATGAAACCTTACAACTAATTTTAGTTAATAATAGAAAAGCTATCCTGGAAAAAACCAGTACACAGGGGGCAGAAACTAGAATGACATGAGAGACTCATTCCATTCTAACTCGGTTTCCAATACTTAAAAGTATGAATAAATATTTTCTTTCCCATGACTTTGTTAAACTGATTTGAATTTGGTTCTGACCTTTGAATTTAAAAATTTCTGCATAATGATCACCTCAAAGGTCAACATAATATTCTAAATAATACTTAGAAAACATTCCTGCAATTGTGGCAAGTGTGTTTTGAAAATTGTAATTATATAAGGTCTCTTAATTGAAAGCAAACCATGTACCTCAAAAAAAAAAAAACCAATCACCTTTGAATTAATATAGGACACATTGTGCAACATTGAGGAAAACACTCAATATTAGGAATTAAATGAAGCAAGATAATTCAAATGGTTATTAGTTTTAATTAAGTTAAATAATCACTTAGTTAATAAAATGAAACTGTGTTTTAATAAAGATAATTAAAATGTATAAACTAATATGGTGTAAGGTATAAGACATAGATAGGTGACAGCTAGTAAGATGGATAGATAGATAGATAGATAAATAGATAGATAGATAAGCTACAGATACAAAGGTATAGATTAGAGACACCAAAGAAGTCATATACATTTGTATACTATGTGACTTTCAAAATATGTACTATAGCTATATTTATATATCTAGTTTTGAATTAAAAATTAAGAAAATACTTTCTAAGTAGGTCAAGGAACATTAAATATTTGTCATTTCTTAATTTTTATTGTTTTTATGCATTGTATAGCTTGGTTTATACTAAAAGTTATACATATATGTTATATACATTTGCATGATTTGAAAAAAATCAGAAAAATCAAAGACAGTTATTTTTAAAAAAGGAAAAGAAAAGCACACAAGATTTTACAGAAGTCATTGTGGGAATCTTTGTTGTTATCATGTTAACATTTTTAGGGGACTAAGAAATAATTCAATGCTGTATTATGCTTCTGTCTTCCTCATGATAATTCTGAAGTGTAGACATACAAGGACATGCAAAATATGAAAAACAGGTTTTTTGTTTGATTAGTACATGTGTCTTTATCTCAGTCATATTTTTCTGACCGAATGTATTAGAACAGAGAGCTAAGGCTTAAATAATGTCTGTGCCACTCTGAACAAATATTGCCAGAATCAACAGATCTGGAAACAATTAGAGGTCCCTCATTGGATATATTATTTACAAATATCTTCTTCCATTTTATGTGCTTTCTTCTCATAGTTAATAGTGTTTTTTTAAGCAAAAACTTCTTTATTTTGAGGAAGTCCAATTTTTTGTCACTTATGATTAATTTATATATATTTAGGTGACTTGCATATATAAATATATTTAAGTGACTTGCATACTTATATGCAAGTCACTTAAATATACTTGTACAGCATCTGAAAAGCTACAAGTAGTGCATTTGGGACATGAAAAATTTTAAATAAAAATAACAGATATATTTGTAGAACAAATAAATGAAAATATGTATTAACAAACTTTAACCTGCTTCTCACTTGATTTCTTGTATAATAATTCTAAGTGCTAAAAAATTTATTTGGGATTTATGCTTTACATGAGTGATAATTTGGGAGAATCTGAAGGATAATATTGAATGATCAAGGGCAAACACTCCATGCATTAGCTCCAGGACAGTGGGATCTTAATAAAAGTTTCTGGTAGTGACTAATGGTAAGAAAAGGAAAGCCATGAATGCTGAAAGACTCTCAATGTCAGGCTTTCCATAATGAAAAAAATGAATTCAATATTCTTTCATAATTCTGCAAGTATGGATAGACTGCTATGTGGCAAGCAATCTCAGCAGTGGCAATGAAGTTGTAGGTTAAATTGATACAAATAACTGCCCTCATGGAGTTAATATTTTAGAGTGAAGAGACAGGAAATCTAGATAACCTATCACTTGACAATTGTTACAGAAATAAAAAGCAATGGAGAAGAAGGAGAAATGCTGATAAGAGAGGTAGCAAGATGTCAGATCACATAGCTAAGATCATTGGTTTTATTCTGGGGGCTAATGGTAATTAACCTATTCTAAGTTTTTAACAAGAGAAGTGACATAATCTAAATTTAATTTCAAAATAATTGCTATGATTGCTGTGTTTTAAACAGAATGAAGTGTAGGGTTAGAAACAGAAAACTGAATAGGAGTCAACCAAAGTAACCCAAGTAAGAGAAAAGGAAAACTCAGACCGGCATAAATGCAGTGGAGCTGATGAGAAGTGATCAGAATCTGGATGTTCTTAAATAGAGCTGACAGGACTTGCTGGCATATCAGCTATTAGACATGAGAGGAAAGGAGGCATCAAGCATGCATGATTACAAGGTTTTGAACTTGGACAATAGAACAGAAATTATCTGATATGAAGATAGTTCACAAAGAAACAAAGTGGGAGAAGAGAATAAAAATCAGTTTGATTTAGACAAGTTGGAATTGTGATGCTCTTTAGCATCTAAATACAGATTTCAATTAGGTAATTGCATATCTCAGTCTGAGACTTAACGAGATTTGGATATATGTCTCTATAGATAGAGACATAATATATTTGGGAGTTATCATGTAGATAGTATTGTAAACAGAAACAAGCCCCAAAGACTGATTCTGAGATAATGTAATATCAAGAACAAAAGAAGCTGAGAAGAAACAGTAGTGAAATATAGAAGGAAAATTGAGAGACTGAGATGTCCCAGGAACTGTATGTAGTGGTAAAAGAAGGTACTACACTTGCATTAAGTGTTGCTGATAGAACATATGAGGTGAGGATTGAAAATTTACTATTTGTTGGAGCAACATGAAAGGTACTGGTGTCCCTGATGAGATTGTTGCTAGCAGAATGGCAAACTTCAAAGAGAATGAGTATAGAGAAAATAGGAATAATGACTATAACCAATTGTTTTGAGGTATTATGCTTTAATTAGTACCAAAGAAGGCAATATGTGGAGAAAAACATAGATATGTGTGTGTGTGTGTGTGTTTATGTGTGTGTGTGTGTGCATGTGTGTGTGTATAGGTATATTGTCAGAAAATATGTGTTTATATGTATCTGTGTCAGAAAATATATATGTGTATGTATGTGCATCCATGTGTCAGAAAAAGAAATCAGCAAGATTTGATACATATATGCATATATATATATATATGCACGCACACGCACACACACACACACACAGAGAGAGAGAGAGAGAGAGAGAGAGCTTGTTCATTTATTGTAGGTTGTTTAAGATAAGAGAGCTATAGCATGCCTGTATATGGGATGGAAACAATTATTATAAAAATAGATAATGCTGAAGGTTGAAATAGAAGAGAACTGCTTGTGCTAAAGTTCTTGCATAGCCAAAAAAATACAACATGTTCTGTCAAAGTAAAGAGAATTTAGAGAGATATAGAAACTTTAAATACATGCATCTGAGCCATTATTTGTCCAGAAGAATGGGAGAAAAGAAAATACAACCTGAAATAAATCTACTGTATAGGTAAGTTGAGACGGTTGCATACGTAATCATTAGAGACATTTCATAGCTATTCTCTTGTGTTATTTTTTATCAGATTTGATTTCAGCAATATATTCAGTTTATAAAAATCAATTATAAACCTTCCGTTTTTGCTCTTGAGGACATATTTTCATATTCTTATATGATGCAGAATTTTTTGTTCCTAGTCTTCACCCTCACTGTCACTCCCATGGTTATATTTTGTTACATAGGAAAAGAAACTTTAAATATATAACAAAGGCTAAATAGAAAACTGATCTTAAAATGAAAGATAATACTGGATTACCTAGAAGATGCCAATGTAACTCCATGAGCCCTTAAAAAGATAAAAGAAAGTAGAAAAAATAAATAAGTGAGATGTCGTAGAAACAGAAATCAGAGGTATTTAAAGTTTGAAAAGGACACAATTTTTTTGCTTGAAGACGGAAGGGTTATGTGGAAATGTGCAAAAGGAAGAAATTCTACTAATAACAAGTAATTCTGGAGTAGGACCCGAAGGTCCAGTAGTCCCAGTTGACATCTTAATTTCAGTTTTATTAGACTTTGAAATGAGAATACAGTCATACTGTGCTGAACTTCTAAAGATACTGAAATGCCACTAAAGAAGTGTCATTTCAAGTTCCTCAATTTGTGGTAATTTGTTAGACAATAATAGAAAAGTAGTATAAATGGCAATAATTGGAAGTGAAATTTCAATTCAAGTGTAGAGAACTTTGTGGAAACTTTCACCCAATGGTATAACTATCCTCACATACAGAAGCAAGATCTACTCCTGAAAATTAGGAAAAAAATAAGGAAGAATGAAATCAAAGTCTGATAATTGCTCTGTTCTCATTAAGTGCCAAGTAGCTACTCACATGATTGCCCAATGCTACATAGAAATTGTCTTAGCCCTATAAATACATAAATGTAGCTCCAGAGGATTGCATTGGCACAAAGACAATCTATTCCTCTGACCACAGTTGATTAAAATAAAAGAGAACATTCACTCAGCCTGCACCAAAGTACCATCATTCAGAATTGGGAAAATCAAATTCATTTCAGTTTTAGAATGATTGAAATGTGAAACTCAAGAACATGTGTACAAATAAGCAGAAAATGTGGGCCTATGAAGACAATGAAAAAAATTTCTTTAGAAGAGTAAAAATGGAAGATGGCGAGAACACTGTTTATATTTCCTTTTTTAAACTCATGTTCAAGCACATTTCTAAAGCTTGACATAATATTCCACAAAAGATCCCATATTCTCATGGGACTCAGAAAGGAGAGGTATACCATAGCTAGTGAGATAATACACTTATGTACAGGAAGAAATAGCTATAAAGTGTTCTATACACTGACAAGGGAAGTAGAAGTATAGATAGAGTCAATTATTAATTATGTTAAAAAATGGGAACAGACTTCAGTCAACTGGTTGATCAATAAAGAACTCCGGAGATCACAATTGGGAAAATCAAAAAAGAAGAAAATCATGGAAATTCATTAGAGGAAGCTCTCGGAGCCATATTGGAGTTAGGTGCCAAATTAGACAGATGAACAGAGATGTGATAAATTTGCAAGGAAGTGAATAAATGTTACCAACATGGTAGGGTATGAGTTACTAACTGGTCTTCACAGTCTCTGGGGAATTCTGCTGTAAAAGATGTTTTATATACAACATAGGCAGAAGTGTTAGAGAGGAGTAAGTGAATGTAGGATGGTGGATCAGAGCCCAGGCCCTGAGAAAAAAATTCCACAGCTTGAATGAAGATTCTGCCTTTTGCTAGCTAAGTGACCTTGGGAAAGCTATTTAACCTTTCTTATCTAAAACTGTAAATCTGTAAAATGAGGACAATAAATAAATGTTTTCATTAGTTTTATTGTGAGAAGAGCAAAGAAGTACAGGCTGCTAAGCAATGACAGACTAAGAATCAAAACAGTGATTTCAAGATAAATCTATAAAAATATCTCAACTTTGTGATGCTTGTAAAAATTTTAAAAAATAGTATAAAGTACAATAAATGGATTTTGACTATTTGAAATGTCACTTACATTATATATTTATATGTCTAAATAATGAGTCATACACTAAAATTTTTGTCAAAATATAACTTTGATCTTCTAGGATTTATGAAATATAAATATATTCAGAATGTTTTAGCTAAAGTTATTTGTAAAGAAAATCAATATTTTTGATCAAAATTACTTCTCCCTACACTTTGTTAAGAAACAAGAAAAATCTCTATATTTAAAGTGTTAAATCATTTATCACTTAAGCACACTTAAGAAATTAAGAATGTAACAAAAACAATTTGCCGATACTAATTGACTTATTCAGGGGTAAAATGGGAATATTTAAGCAAATAATCATTCTTTATCATCTTGATAAATATGAAAGAAAGCAAAATGAGTGCTGTCTGAATTGGGGTTCTCCTGCTCTTCAAGAATTAGGTTGATACATAAGTTCGTAGGGTTGGTTTTTGGCATGGCAGCACTTGGTATTGAGAGTTTGTTTATCATTTATCATTTGTATTTGGAGTGACAATTTATGCTTGTAAATATGCCATACTGTTTGCAGATTTGAAAAAAGTTAGTGTTATTTGTGGTCTATAGAAGATGGAGTTTCAAGTGGAACACTTCCAATATATTTTTCTGTTTGAGTCTAACAGATGAGTAAAGGCAGTGGAGGCAGTCATAAACATTTGTGTCGTATATGGGGAGAATGCCTTTGGGGAAAGCATGACAAGGAAGTGGTTTTGTCATTTCATAAAGGGCATTGACTTGAGTGATTCTCCAAATTCAAGAAGACTATTGGACTTTGATGAAGACTGCTTAAACGCTTTAATCCATAATGATCCATGTCAGTCAACACGAGAATGACAGTGATGAACCGTTACCAGTCAACCATAGTGTGACATTTGCATTGGAATGGGCAAGCAAAAAATAATAATAATAACACTACGAACGTATGTATCAACCCAAATTTCATTTTCACCGTGGTACCTTAGCACTCTCTGCTTTCATTTAAAATCATAGGCCATGACTATTACCATGTTTCTTTAAAAAAATTATTCTGCTTTGTTTTGAAAGTAAATGGCAGAGGGAATAAGGAGCAGAGAGCATCTCAAGTATTTATCTTCTCTTCCTTTTTAAATTCAATTCATCTATAACTCTCCAGAACCCAGCAGGTGAGGTGCCAGACCTAGAGTGTGTGCCAAAGGCTTCTGAGCTTGCTGAAATCTGATCCTTACAAGAAGTGCAGGCATTTTTTTCCCTTTTCAGTATGAATAAAATGTGAGTAACAGTTAAATCTCCAGAATATGAGAAAGGAACAAATCATTGCTTTAAATATGCCCTTAGAGATAATTTTTTTTAGTGTCCCTGATTTTCTGGCATATGGAGTAGAAAAGAGGCTTAATAAGTTGATTGGCTGTCTTCTCTTTCCTGGGTCTATAGCTGGAGATGACAGGAAAG
This sequence comes from Carlito syrichta, assembly GCF_000164805.1. Classification (NCBI taxonomy): domain Eukaryota; kingdom Metazoa; phylum Chordata; class Mammalia; order Primates; family Tarsiidae; genus Carlito; species Carlito syrichta. The sequence goes on from NW_007258431.1 coordinate 175,086, forward strand.
CTAGACAGGAAGGAGTCCTCCTTGAATCTGGGTAGGCACTGGCAACATGCCTGTTGGAACAAAGTCGTTGTCTATTGTTTCAGTACCACAAAACACAGTGTAAGTCACCCAACACCAGAACTTAATTTGCAAAGATCAAGCCAACTAAAATAAAATACATTTAAATATATAAAAATACAAATCAATGGTTTTTCTCCAGTCTGCAGTTGAGGCTTGAGGGAGTCATGATTGATATGACCTATGTGTTCCTCACCCTGATGTGGAATCAATTGAGATTGACAAAAAAGTGCAAACTGAGACCAAAACCATCACCAAAATTGTTAATGTTCACGGATGAAATTTAGATGTGCAACAAAAATAGGAATTTTAATGCTGAACCCTTAAAGTACTTCCCTACATGTATGTAGATACCAATAGTTAATGACCAGGCGCTCCATGTGAGGGTCTGTCCCCATTAAACTTACGGTTGACTAGAATGTATCCTTCCTGTATATACCAAATGTCCAAGATGAAGGAGGATGAGAAAATTTGAATTATATATGCCCAATTCTTTCCAATATTCAATGATTAGGTTATTCATTCTACCTGTATAACAGAACATAGGTCAATGAGTTAAGAGTGTGAAGGAAAATTTCATCCTAGAAATGAGGAAGGAACATTCTCCCAGCACCCCCTGCACCTCAGCCCTAATATTTAGCAATTCACAAATGACTAACATAATTACAAATATATTTAATATTAAAAGCACAGTGCTTATAAAACCCTATTGAAAGAGACTCAGTTGGAATAATTGGTAAAACCTAATAACCTGGATGGTTTATAAATTTACTGTTGCAGTATAACACCTTCAAAATTACAATGTAAAACTATTTGATAATTATCCCACAGTTTTCCTCCTAACACTCCTATTTCTCTTAGCCCTGCTCATGAGCTCAGGACAAAACTTTCTAATTTTGGAGGGGGATCTGTACTCTGGCTTTAAAGGACCAGCGTGTTAAGCTCTGACATGGATTATGGCTCTTAAAGTGCATGTATTGTTTATTCAGATGAGACACTCAGACCCAAATCCTTCCAGAGGATTTTTACCTTAAGACAAAGTCAAACAACTGACGATGAAGGCCCAATTCCAGGTCAAGTGACCTCACAAAAAATGCTTTGACTTCAATTATATCTGCAGTACATCACACTGATACAGAATAGCTACATTTCAGAACCTCTTTTTCTGAGGTACAAGTGGGAGGTAAGAGAAGGAGGAATTGGTTCTATCTGTTTGCCTTTACATTTACTATACCCATTAAATTGTTTTTAACATTTTCTTCCTATTTTATAGCACACAAAAATATAATTAGCTATGAAGACAAATTAAATATGTCTTCTGTAAATGCACTGAAAACACCACAAAAAGTACATTTATACCATTCAATATTTAATAAATTAGGCAATATTTTCATTAAGATCAGGCTTTATATAAGTTTGGAACAGAGAATATCTTAGTTCAAATCCAAATTTGCCTCTTAAAAGTATAGTGAATCACTGGAGATTTAGAAATTCATTTTTAAAAGTAAATCTCTTATATTAGAATAGTTTAAGATTTTTTTTTAAATTGTGAAGATAGGACAGAGAGTTCCCATTTTCCCAGCACCCAGTTTCTTCTGCTCTTAACACCTTACATTAGTATATTTGCCACAACAGATCAACAAACATCAGTAGATTGGTAACTGAATTCCATACTTTAGATTTTTTTTCATTGTTTTTTTACCTAATGTTTTTTATTTCTGTCTGAGGTTTCGGTCCAGGATATCACATCACCTTTAGTCACCATGTCTCTGTAGTCTCCTCTAGATTGTAAATGTTTCTCAGAATTTCTTTGATTTTATAATATACCTAAATTATTTTGTCACAGTCTACATTTTATTCTGGAATTTTCCTCTTTCCTAAATTACTCTTTTTAAAACAAAATTTAAAGATATGTGGTAGAATTCAGGATTAGGTATATAAGTGGTCACCACACAGGCAAAGTTTGGGCCTCACTTTGGTCCCCACTTTGCTTGGTTTGAGATCAGGTACCCTTATTGATATTGTGTCCACCCAACTCTGACCCACCCTGGCAGTGTCCCACTACTGACAATCCCTTTCTTATAGAATTATGGCAAATGATCAGGGTCTGTTTATGAGTTAGAACATGTGGTACTCTGTCCTTTGTTTCTGTGTTAGATCACTGAGTATAATAGACTCTAAATCCGAAACACTCTTAAACATTTGCATTTATTATAACTTAACTTTGTGTGCTATAAAGTTCTATGGGTTTTGACAAATGCACAAAGTTTAGTGCTCATCTTAACATATCACACAAAAGGGATTCACCACCTGAAAAACTTCTGTGCATCACTTACACAACCCATACCCTATTCCCCTCAAATCTCTGTAATCACTGATTTTTGACAAGCTATAATTTTGCCTTTCCCAGAATGTCATATAAATGGAATACTATAGCATTAATGTTTTCAGAATGACTTCTTTACTTATTAATAAATTAAAATTCATAAAAAACTTATGAATTGACAAATTCATTTTTATTGTTGAATATTCCATTATTTTTTATATTTGTTAATGATACAAATATTGTACATATTTATGGGGCAAATGTGATAGTTTGTTACATGCATAGACTGTGCTTTCATCAAGTCAGGGTATTTGAAATGGCTATTATTTGAGTATTGTTTCTGTGTTGGAAGCATTTTCAGTCCTCTCTTCTAGCTGTTTTGAAATATGCAACATGTTGTTAACGAAAACCACAGGTCCATTGTCTTAATGTTCATCCATCAGCTGAAGGTGAATTTTTTAATCACTTCCAATTCTTGATAATTAAAAATATGGCTATTACAAGCATTCATGTGTAGATTTTGGTGTGGACATACATTTTATAATCAGTTATTTAAATATAGAACATCATGATTACCATATCTCAGAGAAGGACCATGTTTTCCTTTTGCTTTGCATTCTCACCAGCAGTTGATACTGTGAGGTTTATTTTTGCACCTCAGCCATTTTAATAAGTGTTAGTGATAACTTATTGTTGTCTGAAACTGTAGTCCTCTAAAGTCAAATGATAGAAAATGTCTTTGTATATGCTTATTTGTCCCCATACATCTTCTTGACTGGTGTCTGCTTAGGTCGTCTGTGAATTTTTAAATATAGTTGAGTTTCAAGAGTCCACTGCCTATTTTGGTTACAAGTCCTTTATCTAATATGTGATTTCCAAATGTCCAAATGTTTCTTGTGGTGTTGACTTGTCTTTTACTTCTCTTAACAGTGTCTTTCATTTTGAAAAAATATAAAAGTGCAAAAAAAAAAAAAAAGAAGTATGTATAATCCCTACCAATACAAATAAACAAAACAAGCAAAAAAAAAAAAAAAAAGTGTTTTGCACAAAGCAAAAGTTTAAAATTTTAGTACAGTCTAAATTATGGATTCTTTTTTCATGTATTGTATTTTTTGGTATCTAAAAACCCATCACTGAATCCAAAATCACGAAACATTTTTTCTTTGTTTTATTTTAGATATTTTCTAGTTTTGTATCTTATAAAGGCATTTATCCAAAGGAAAGAAAATCAGTAGATTGAAAAGACATCTGCACTGACATGTTTATTATAGCACTATTCACAACAGCCAAGATATGAAATCAACTTGGGTATCTAACAACAGATGAACGGATAAAGAGAAGTTGGCATATATAAAAAATGAAATACTATTCAGCCATAAAAAAGAATAAAATCCTGTCATTTTCTACAACATGAATAGGAATGAAGGATATTATGCTAATTGAATTAAGCCAGGAACAGAAAGCTAAACACTGCCTGCTCTTATACAACCCATAGCCTGTGGAAGCTAACAAAAGTTGATCTCACGGAAGTAAAAAGTAGAACAGAAGATACTAAAGGCTCGGGAGGAACAGGGAGAGATTTGTTAAAAGATACAAAATTATAGACAGATAGGAGGAATAAGTTCTATTGTTTTATTTCACTATAGGATAATTATAGTTAATAATAATGTATTATTAGTTTCAAGCAACCAGAAAGAAGATATTGGATAATGCTGAGAAATGCGTGGGATTATGAATTTACTAATTATTCTAATCTATTCATCATATGTTATATGTATTGAATCATCACTATGTATACCATATGTATATGCAATACTATATGTCAGTTAAAAGTTCTAAAATTTTTAAAAATAAATAAAATATATGATCCATAGCAAGAATTCCTATGTAAAGTAGAAAATGCATACTTATGTTAATTTTTTGTATATGGATATCCAAGTGTTTCAGCATTATTTCTTGAAGAAATATTTATAAATATGAGTATCTACATAGATTAGTATACACACACACTTTCTTATTCTGTATACTGAGAGATCTTAGGAGAAATGAACATTGAAGAGCAACCATTTCCTTTGTGCCCTTTGTCAAAATCATTTGACTATATTTCTGTGCTCTATTTCTGGGTTTTCATTCTGCTCCATTTATTTGTGATTGTTATTTCCTCAGTACAATGATCGTTTGATTATTGTTGGCATTATATTAAATGTATAATAGGGTATTTTGAGTCTTGCAACTTATTATTCTTCCTTAGTGTTGTGTTGGATCCCTTTCCTTTCTTTAAAAGTTTTATGGTCTATTAATAAACATCTACAAAACAATCTGCTGAGATTTTTATTGAAATTTCATTGAATCTATAGATCAAGTTGAGAAGAACTGATATCTTTGTTAAATCAAGTTTAGCCTAAAGCTATCTTTTTACAAATTTTAAGTTCTGCCTGAAGGTTTCTTTTTACATAGTGAACTGTAATGCAACTGGATGTGTAAATAGATTGTAATCTATTATTGTGCCAATTAGTGAGTTTCAGCCAATCAAAGGCAGCCAACTGTTAAAACCAGGTTCAAATAAGGTGAACACAGAGCTATAACCAAGACAGATATTTCTGTACCTCACTTTCCTTTCTCTGTCCACAAATTTTCTTCCACCATGTGAATGTGCTGGATTCTCTCTGAATCTGCTGTGATTCTGGGACTAACTGATATGTAAATCGTTCTTTATTCAATTAAACAACTTTGCCAAATTTAGTTGTTCTAAGGTTCTTCATGTATTTAGTTCTTTGATTTTTTTATCTGTGTTTTATAACTTTTCTTATATATATTCTTTGCATATTTTGCTAGATTTATATCAAAGTATTGGCATTAAAGAATGGTAAAGTGATAATTTTCTACCTCTAACTTTTTTTTAATGAATATAATCATCTCTTATATCTAACAACCCAATAATACAGCCATTCCAAAATTAATCTATTTTAAATATGTGACCCTTTTTTGACTTCTTAAGCAACAGCAGTTGACATGAGTACCACAACCGCCTCACTCTGAAGAAGAAAACTAATTGATGAGATTTTTTCTTTTTAATGGTCTATCAATCTGATAGAGGTATAACTCATATTAGGATGATACTTTTATTTTAACAACTATAATGTTTAAGACAGTTGATAATAAAGTTAAACATTTCTTAGTTTATTTATTTTTTACTTAATTATTTAAATTTTAATTGACAATATCGTTTCTATTTGTTGTGTACAACATGATGTCTTGAAATATGCATACACATAAAATGACTAAATTGGACTGATTAATATTTTTACTTGTAATAATTTCTGATCACTTATCTTAAACTGATCTAAAACAGCTACCTCTTGCTCTTTCCTTAAACCAAAATGAGCCATCAAATCTATTCTTAATTAAAATATTTTGAAAATTAGTAATTTTATTTTCCTAGAACATAATCCAAATTTAGTTCTGGGAAACACACACACACACACACACACACACACACACACACACACACACATCAATGTACATATATACCATCACTTATGACTTTTCTAATAGTATTAAACTTCAATTTCATTATTGTTGTTTTTGATTGTTTATCTCAGGAATCTATCTTAAGATAATACACTTAAATAATTTGGTATGATACTCAAAGTTATATGTGACTAGAAATTAAAATAAAAAAATTCAATTACAAAGAAATTTGCCTCGCCAAACTATAATTCAAAAAAGACATGTTTGGTACTCTTAAAATGGCTTAGTTCGGAGGTAAAAATGAGAAGATAACAGAGATAAGTTTTTGCAATGTTTCTTCTTTAATAATGTTTTATATGACTGAAAATTTTTTCCTTATATATTTGCTATGTGAATTAAATAATAACAAAATAATATGAATTTAAAACCCATCAATTAGTCAGTGTATTCTCCAGAGAAAGTTAAAAGTTTCTATTTTATTAAAATTTTCCATAACTCTGCAATTCAGCAAGATGGAATGCAGCGATACAGATGGAATTTAAGCAATGCAGGTGGCTTATAGCCAGTAGGAAGTCGTCAAGAGTCATTCCACTTATCACTTGATATGATTTTCTCAGGGTTTTATTTTTAGGCTCCAGCCTCCTTCCTAACACTTTTGCTCAAGTCTTCTTTGAACTTTGTATCTGCTTAGTGAGTTTTTCATTTCATCTTTGGAACAATTCATCTATTCTTATTTCCTTGATAAAAACTGCTACTGAAGGAAATTAAACTGTTTGTGAACCAAAAGCTATGACTTTGGTTTTGCTTTTTGGTCTCTTAGTTGCATTTCCTAAGCCTAGGTTTGATAGATGAATACAAAATTATTATATATCATAACAATGATAACTGAAATTGAGTTCCAAATAAATAAATCATATAGTCTGTTTCTCAAAACTCAAGTCTCAAAAATGTGTTGGAAAAAACTTAAATTTATAAAAGTTCACAAATAGATGAATTATTTTGAAATGACAAATTTTTTTTGGATTGTTTTGATATCACAAATTTATACCCAATAGGAAAAATAGAAAGAGTCATGAATCTGAAAATGACTCAAAAGTGACCCAATTTACCTCAAAATTGGCACCAAAAGTTAAATGGTAAATATGTAAAGTTTTCGGGCTAAGGACTAAATAAGGCCTTCATAGGAAAAACCAATTTTTTTTTTTTTTTTTTTGCTTTTAGGTATTTAAGCATGCGTGTGTCATGCTGACCAAACCATTGAGCTTTTTAGTCTGATTACAACATATTAGGAACTAGTATTCTTGTTGACACTGTCCTGACTCACAAACATTTTTTAGATTGCCTACAGTCATTAATTTAATAAACTACCAGCAAACCACATAATTTAATGAGAATCTTACAATAAGGTGGTAACTACATGATTCCCATATGAGCATTTAGAAAGGATGGAACACTATCGAAAATAAATCCATCTTACAGGTGCAGCAATTGCTTGGTAATGAACCTACAAAGCCCTGAAGCATAGGAAACAACCCTGGTGGTAATAGTCATGATGTGTTTAATGACTTCAGCTGAGTGGCTTTTAGAGAAGATAAACACACTAGGAAATGTGTTTTAAAATGTACCAAGGAGACATTTTGGTTTACTGAACATAGAATTTAATTTTGTAGGATTTTTGAAATTAGTGTTTGTAAAGATAAAATGGACAATTATGACTAGACCTTACTTAGAAAAGAATTTCCAAAGGGGCAACGTTTATTACTAATAGATTTTAATTTCCTGTATTTTCAAAGCTATTACATACAAGGTTACCTAATAAAGAAAATGTGGACTCAGAGCCCTTTTCATATTTATTTGAATGTTGATGTTAAGTATAATCAGCATCAGAAAATCATGACCAAGCTGGGCTGGTGGCTCAGCCTGTAATCCCGCGCCTTTGGGAGGCTGAGGTGAGTGGGTTGCCTGAGCCCGCGGGTTCGAGACCCGCCTGGGCAGTAAGACCTCATCTCTACAATAAATCAAAAAATCAGCCGGGCGTGGTAGCGCATGCCTGTAATTCCGGCTACTCGGAAGGCTGAAGCAGAAGGATCGCCGGAGCCTAGCTGGTTGAGGCTGCAGTGGCCGGGAGTGGCCACCACACTCCAGTCTGGGTGACTAAGTGAGACTCCAACTCAAAAAAAAAAAAAAAAAAAAGAAAGAAATCATGACCAATGTCTTGGAGCCTAAATTAAAAAACAAAAAGTTAATTAGATTGGATTTAAGCTTTCGACAAGCTTTAGAAAAAGAAACGCATTCTTTTTTTTTTTGAGCCACAAAATCAAAATATTTATTTTGTTCTTTATCACATGACACTGTTAAAACATTCCTACTATAGCAATACCGCTCTCCAGGAGCTTACAATCTGAAACAGTCATTAATTGTAGGCCCAGTGATTAAGGCATTACATCAAATGCAAACTTTGTATCTTTAGATGTATCTTCTGAAAAAGCAGCTGGAGAGGGCAGTATAAAAATTAAATGACAGAAAGTATGCCCCCTGCCTTTAAACACTGAAATATCTCAAAGCATCAAAACAAACAGCTATGTATTTTTTTCAGTCAAACTACATATTTGTTTGTTTGTTGCTGGAATTCATCCATGTTGTCTTTTCATTGCTTAACTGTTCCATTCCCCCACCCCTCATACATTCCTGGAGAAAAGGATTGGAGTTCATTAATATTTGTTAAATGAACTGTTGAAAAGTAACAGTAGTTTATTGCTGAAAGTGTTACAGACAGAAATTATGAAATTTTTTCCTTGGGCTTCTTTCAATTTCATTGAATTCTCATCCAGTGTTCTCATGACATTTGGATTAGGGTACTTTATCACCTTGTCGTGTCATTGTTCCTTCTAGTCTGTATCCTCAGAAGTCTCCTGCGATTGCTTTTGTAGTTAGTTCTCTCCCAGTTCACTACATGGTCTAGTGTTGAATGAATGCAAGAGCTGAGCAGAGAAGTTCTCTAGCTGTCAGCCTAAATGACTAACTTCATGACCTCTCAAGGTCTCAATTCCTGGCTGCATGAATCTCAGGTTCCAACTTTGGGAAAGGTGTCCCCGGCTCGCGAGGGGTTGCTGGGACTCGCAGTTGGGGCCGCTGGGGCCTGAGTTCTCAGGAGAAGGGAGGAGATGGAGACACCCGAGAAACGTGTTTTCTCTGTTTTACTGAATGTTTACGTTTGTGTAAATTGAGTTGTATAGACATATATTCTGATTGCATTCTCAGTTTTAGAATGAGAATAATTAACATAATTAGTGTAAAATGTGTCCAACTTTAAAAGAGCAATTTTAGTTCAAGGGGCAACTGAGTACATGTTCCTCTCTAACATTCCATAAGAAACAATCATGTCAATAAAGTACAAGAAAAGCAGTAAGACCATAAGATTGATAGAAAATAAAAAATAGAATCAGCAGCTGACAAGAAATTAGGGAAGATTTCTGTAAAACCAAAGGCAGTTGCAACATAAAAAACATTCATGAAAAGAAGTCGGCAAGAGAAATTGGGTGGAGGAATAAGTTGATGTGAAATACAGTTGCAACAGATGTCTGTTAACTTGATGGAGCGCTTGAGTAAATTTTGTCCATCAGAGTGTTCTCTGTGTGGACCAGGATAGCCAGTTTTTCATATCTGCAGCCCATTTATTTGCTGATCATAGGATGTCCTATGTGACCTTAGCCAAGGTCACTCTGAAGTCAAGTCTCTGATGAAACCAGAGCAAGCTTATTCTTCAAGGTAATTTGGACACTGCATCCTTATGTCTTTCACTCCCAGGCTCCCATGACTCAGATCTTGAGGCAAGAACTAAAAGCAGCTAAAGAGAACATTATGCTAAGTGAAATAAGCCAGGCGCAGAAGGACAAAATCATGATATGTGGAATCTAAAACAATGGAAAGTACAGAAACAGAGTAGAATTGTGGTTACAGAGACTGAGGGGGTGGCAGGGAAGGACGGTGTGATGTTAGTTAAAGGGCGCAAAATTTTAGTTAGATGAAGGTTTTTTTTACTAACCATAATGTACTATATATTTCTAACATCCTAAGAGAGAAAATTTCAAATGTTCTTACAGCCCCACCCCTGGCATCCACAACAGCTAAAGAGGGGATTTAAAAAAAGCAAGTGAGTGTGAGCAAGAAATATCAGCAATGTCAGATGACACATGACCACTCTAACCACTTCTTGGTAAACTGAAAGAAAGTTAACCTATCCATCTAAACCAGTGTGTAAATCTCACTATGACATTTGATTGGTTTCATTTTACGATTTTCATTCTTATATTTTTTAAGAATGTTATGATTTTCATGCTTATATTTTTTAATTAATTTCTATTTCTGTCTCACTTACTTTTATATACCTATGGATTCATTTGCTCTTGTTTTTATACTTTCTCAAGATGAAAATTAAAATAATTGATTTTACATTTTTTCCTAAAACGGGCATTTGAGGTTTCATCATTAATTGAATTACATAAGTGTTCACATTTCATTTATGGTACAACATTTTCTCATTTTTCTTGTCCTTTAAGATATGAATTATATGATATTTATAAGTGGATTGCTAAATTTCAAAATATACTGAGATTAGCTTTTTTTATTTGCCAATTTAGTTCCAGTGTAGTCAGAAAATATAATCTGCGTGATTTTGGTCCTTTGAAATTATTGATATTTATTTTATGGTCTATATAGTGTGTAGTCTATCTTGGTGAATATTTTATAAGCACATCTAATGGGTTTGAATATTTCCATTTTGGGGTCTATTATTTTATAAATCTTAGTGAGTTAAGACTTTTAACAATGTTTTTCAAATTGTATTTGCTTATACTTTTTTGTGCCGTTGTTCTATCAGTTAGTGTGAGACGAGAGTTTTAGTCTCCAGCTATTCCATGGATTTACCTATTACTCCTCTCAATTTATCAATATTGTTTCATAAATTTTGAAATTTTTTATTAGGTGCATACGCATTTAAGATTAGTATGTCTTCTTGATGAATTGTCATACAAAGTTCCTCTTCATTCTGGTAATATTACTTATACTGAAATTAGTGATCTGATATTGAAATGCTTATATATGTCTTATCATGCTTAGTGCTTTCATGTTATACCTATATCTATTTATATGTACAAGTCCCTTATAATCACCCTCTGTTATCTATTTATTTAAAATGTGTCACTGGTAGATACGTTATCCAGATAGACAATTGCTGCATTTTAGGTGTAGAAATTATGTTAATATGTAATTCATATAAATAGTGCCATAGTGAGATTTACAATCTAGGTATTTGTTTTCTATTATTCTCACTTTATAATGTTTTTAATGTTCTCTTTAACATTTTTAATATTATATTTTCCCCCTTATTGACTTTATAGATATACTGCTTCCAGTAATTTTTAGAGTTTGCTCTAAAAAATAAAATATGCATGTTTAATTTATCATAATCTGTTTTTAATTAATATTACCATGCTTTACCATGATGTAAGAATTTTATAGCAAAAGCTAAAATTCCCCTTATCTTTCATATGTCATTTATATTCTTGTTCTCTTATCTTTGAAATCTCTGTATATTGTAAGCTCCATAAATTTAGTGTATTTTATTTTATAATTTTTGTTTTATTATTTTAAATAACTTAATACCACCTAACTCCAGTCATGATGGTCATCATCAATAACTCCAAAACTAACAGATGCTGAAGAGGATGTGGCAAAAAGGGAACACTTCTACACTGTGGGTGGGAGTGTAAACTAGTACTGCCTCTGTAAACAGCATCGTGGTGATTCCTAAAAGATCTAAAAATCGACCTTCCATATGACCCCACAATCTCCTACTGGGAATATACCTGGAAGAACTCAAATCATTCTGTAAAAAAGATAACTGCACATGTATGTTTACTGCAACATTGTTCACAATAGCAAGAGCATGGAACCAACTGTGCTGCCCATCAAAAGAGGACTAGATTTACAAAATGTGATACAAATACATGATGAAATATTATGCAGCCATAAAGAAGAACAAAATCATGAACTTCACAGCAGCCTGGATGAAACTCAGACTCTGTAATACTGAGTGATCTTTCACAGAAACAAAGAACTGAGTATCACATATTCTCACTCATAAGCGGACCTTGAACAACTATGGTAATACATAAGAAAAGGATTGGCAGTAGTGGGAAACTGTGGGGGTGGTAAGAGTGGGAGGCAGTATTGGCAGTAGTGGGAATCTGTCTGGGGAAGGGGAAACACACCCCCTGAAAAATGGCACCTGCTTAATGAACATTTGTATACCTAACACTGAATTGTAACCCACATCTTTGAAATACAAAAATTAAAATCTAAAAAATAATAATAATTTACTCATCTTTAAACAATGTTAATGTAGGTATGCATATAAATTAAAGATATATTTAATATATTTGTTTCATATTTAATCTTTCTAATGCATATCATCCTTTCATGTGGATACAGTTCATGTGAGAAATTCATGCCTATCATTTTAATTCCCTGATGACCTATAGTATCCTAATTAACTAAATTAAAAATGGTAATGTCAATATGCATCTAACTATCTTTTAACTATCTCTCTTTATTTTACTTCAGAAATAATTTTGTTTGGTTAAATAATATCTTCATAAAGTGAAATAATGGAGAAATCTAGCTACATGCTTGGAGACTCCCCAGGGTTCAAGTGTTTGGAATGTGTGGGAGGTGCACATATTTGTCCATTAATGGTCACTTTCTTGGTTAATTTGCGATCCTAGCATGTATGTCCTGCAATGATTACAGCATAACTTAGATACAACCTATCAATAAAGAAAATATGCAAGTGAAGCTTAAGAAGGTGAGTCAATGAGAGTATTAAATATATCTGTTAAATAGAGCAAAAATTATTTTAAATGAAACTTAGTATCCAGAGCTTGGAAAATGAACAGGAGGCACAAGAAATTTGATTCTTGAACCAGGAGTAGTAGAACACACAAGGTGCCTGGAGCCGAGCTAAACTGCCTGTCTCTGGCCCCTGACTGTGCACAACCTTGTCTAGTCAGGGTGATCATATGGGGAGTATACAAAGAAGGTCTTCAGAAACCGAACTTACCATTTGTCAGAGGTTCGATTTACAGGTAAAGAAGAAGCAAACTCAGATGAGAAATTTCTTAAAATGAAAGCTGTCATGTGGGAAGCACCTCAACTCTACCACAAAGCACATTGAGGGCTAGACCCATATGCCCTGGAATACTCACAAGTGCAAAATGGATATTTTGAGCAGTAGAGGGTAAAAAGACGCTTTGTCTCAATTAAGCAGGGTGTTCGATAATCCATACCATCGTTATGTCTTCCTTCACTCTGATCTGAGACTCAGGAGACTGATGTCTGTGACTTGCTTCAACATAGCTATTTTGCCTACTGGCTTCTAGCTAAGTAACGCTTTAAAAAGTTACTAGCAAGAGACCAGAGTAAGTGGTGGAAGAAGGTTTGTTTTCATAGAGCTCTTCTTGGGCCTCAGGTTGGAACCTTTACTAAGGCCCTATCTTCTACCAGGCATTTACTATGACGTTTACAGTGATTTCTCAAGTCTTGCCACCACTCCTTGTCTTTGTCCTCGCAGGCCAAAGTGTTCGTCACAGCGTCCTACTAGTGCTAGTTCAACTAAATCATTTTAATAAATATTATTAAAATTATTTTATTAAATTATCTGGAATCATCATTTTTTGGTGCATCATCTATTTTATAGCAGGACCAGATTGAGAGAATATTAACTGTATCAGTGACCCTAAGACATACATTTTCAAAATAGAACTTAGAAATTGAGTTACTTATATCTTACAAAAAAGAAATGAGACAATTTTCCTATGCCTTGAGTGATAACTTCACAATTACTCAAAGCATCACTTGTCATGATATGGGGTGGCATTCTGGTAGAGTTCAAGGCATTGAGAGATCAAGTGCTGAATACTGTAGGTAATTACAACAATATGGGAAGCAGTTATGTATCTAAACATATATAAACATATATAAAAGGTACAGTGAAAATATGGTGTTATAAGTTTATGTGGTCACCTTCATAGATACAGTTCATCATTAACCAAAACGTCACTATGCAGCTCATGACTATAGTATCTCGACAAACACCCTTCAGAGCTTGCCATTAGGTTCTTGCTAGAAGCATGCACTACATGATCCATACTCAATTTCATATGAAAAGTGATGAAAGAGTTAAAGTTTAATGTCATATAATGTTTTATCTTGCACTATATGAGGTCCCTTTGTTGCCCATTTGAATAAAGCTGACCCTGTGGTCCACTGATGCTATCAAGTCATCAGGCTCCCATTAGCCTCTTAATCTGTCATCTTTTGCATGAAACATGTCTTCAAAATCATCGGATAACTTCTGCACCTCTTAGAATCATATTCACTTTACAGCATAAAGATAAAACAATCATATTGTTGCTCTTAGCGTCAAAGAAAATAGTAAATTAAGAACATTAGTCTTCAGCTTCTATCGAAAAGGAAGAAAAAGGAGAGAAAAATGAGTGAATTTATAATCGCCAACATGGAATTAGACTACAAGGGAGAATCCAGTTTGTTGGATCTTCCTGTCTGTCTGCACTTGATGACTGAATTGAATATGAAAACATGTAGGGTATAGGAAGCTCCCCAAATGGCTATTTTAAATCTATTAAATTCCTAGAAATTAAGTGGTTAGGGTTGATGCAGATGAATCTCAGTCAATTAAAAATGAATCAGAAACCCAACCCAGATTCAAGCTACAAACTAATATCTTGTTTATATCTTTGGGATTTGTCCAAAGTAAACCATATACTTCTGGACTTTATTAAAGTTAATATATCAGGTGAGGGAAAAATGCAGTTGTGTTTCTTGTCTGTGATCCTTACAATTACAGTCATACCTCAATAACTAGAGAGTGCCCAATCTGTTCTGTGAACATCAGCATAACTTCCATCTTCCTTATTATTCTCTTTCAGAACTGGTGAGAAAACAGCCTCGTTTGATTATTTTTCTGCCTACAACGTCACCTTCCCTCTCCTACCATTCAGAACTTTATGGGTATAGTGATTTGGATATTCATTCAGAGCTGCGATTCTCCAAGTGTGGCCCACAGACCCCAGGGGACATTGAAACTATTTCAAGGGGGTCTGTGAGGCAAAAACTATTTTCATAGTAATAACAGGACATTATTGGCTTTTTCACCAAGTTCATATTTGCACTGATGGCATAAAAGCAAAAAGTGAGTCAAAATGTTATTGCTTGAGCACGAGTCAATGTAGTGGCACAAAAGTGTTCTTGGAGTCATTAGATTCTTCACTGCCATGCACTTGACATTTTTAAAAATTCCAAATTTACTTAAAAATGACCTTCATAAAGCAGTAAAAATCATAAATTGTATTAAATCCCAAAATCATGAGTTTATGTTTTTTTTAATATTTTAAGTGATGAAATAGGAAATACACAGTATAATTATCCCTTAGTATCCAAGGAGAATTGGCTCCAGAAACTCCCTCAGATACCAAAATCCACAGATGCTCAAGTCTCTGATATGAAATGTTGTAGTATTTGCATATAAACTATGCATATCCTCCCGTATACTTCAAATCCCTTTAGATTACTTATAATGCCTAATACAATCCAAATGCTATGTAAATAGTTGTTTTTAATGTATTGTCTTGGAAATAATGACAAAGATAGTGTGTACATGCTCAGTACAGATGCAATTTTTCCCCATAGTTTTAATCCACAGTTGGTTAAATCCACAGATGCCTAACTCCTAACAAATACAGAAGGCCTATTGTATGAGGTAATTAAAAATCCAGGACCCATGTTTTAATTCATATGAAACTTTGCATATTGGCCAAAGGCTTTGTTTTTATTTAATGTTTTTCTTTATTTTATACAGAAACATAAATATCTGAGAATGGTCATAAAAAGTGTGAAATTACCATGAATGATGCTTCCTGAATTTGTGTATGTCACATATATTTGTAACAATATGTATTTAATCAGAATGTTAATGTTAAATTCCAACTGATTTGTGCTCATTTGAGTGTGTAAGCCTTTTTGTGAGATAGTTATTGTGAAACAGACAGTATTGTAAAATATGGCTGTGCAAAATTGTTTGTCTTGAAATTTGGGGATCAAGTTTTAAAAGTCTATGCATTGTGTTGCTGTTGGTATTAGTTTACATTCTTCCTTGGGTTTGAACTGTGGTTGGACATAACAGTGAGATACTAATATATTTGCTTACCTAAAGAATTTTTGAAATGTGCATTTTGCCACTAGAGAATCTGTCAAAAATATACTCACATGATAGTGAGGTAAGTAAAAAGCTAATTGACAGTTTTAGTCAAAATCTTAAAGAATTTTGTTTTTATAAGTTATGTTTTTCATTTCAATTTTTCTCTAATCCTGAAAGATTCTAAGTTATGAGACATTTAAAAACATCTTCTAGTATAGTCCTGTGAGAAGATGAAACATTGCTACATTTTTATTATAAATATATAGTGGCATAAACATAAAAGAAGTCACATGGTAGTTTACATGTATAAACATAATTCTAAGATATTTCACTAAAATTTAGAAAAATAAGTACATAACCAATATCATATCATGTGTATTATATCTAAGTGAGCATGCCTAATTTGGAACCAAATAAGTATACTTTTCAGTGTACAGTAATTCCTGTGCTTTCTGCATCACCCTTCATTTATGAAAACAGGAGACACTCTTTTAAAGTTTTATATGTCTTTTGTCCCTAATGAGTTTCAGGAACACATCAACCAAGAAGAAGTTTTAAGCCCTTATATGACATATTTTTCAGGAGGGAAAAAATAATCACTCGAGGAACTAACCACAGCAAAATAAAAAATGAATCTGAAAGAAAAAAGAAGAAGAAAAGAAAATAGGATGGCATATAACAAAGAATAATCAGTAAAAATAACCAGAAAACTTTAAAAGAAAAATTGGAATGTGTGTAACCACATAGGATCTGCTTGTCGATTCAGACTCACATGAACGGGGAATCTTAACCAATACAAAACTTTACTAAATAATTTTAAGAATAGAACAATCAACATATTCTGATGAGGCAGAGGGGAGTCTCGGATAACAAGGATATTTTATACTATCTAAAACTACACATCTCAAGTGATTTTCTTCAAGAAACCATGCCTCACAGGTCATGGGTCTTATTTACTAGGTATCACACTTTAGACAGGAACATCATACTAAAAACATTTCAGAGATGAGGTAAGTCTTTCTTAGCACATATCACTAATCTCTTTCCTTGTAAGTAGAATTGATAGGAAAATTCGATGTCTTCTTATTTTATTTCCCTAGATACATTCCTCTGGAAGGGTGAGTAAATGGATTGCAGGTCAGTTGTTTTTAACTCCTTCCTTCTGAGACATACAATAAAATATAAGATTTAGGAATTAAGAGAGTCTTCTTTGACTGGATAAAAACTTAAAGATATAGGATTTCATCTCTGTGGATCCAGTGACCCTACTTGGTTAGATAAAGAACAATATTTGCCAAACATAATATTGTAATATATGATTATTTTTTCATTGCTATAAATTTCTAAACTCACCATGAAATGCTTAATTAGAGTTATAACATAATATATAATCCTAAAAATCTTAAAAATATGAACCAGGTTTCCAGAACCAGATAGGATGGAGTAAATGCATAGCTCTCTTTAGATCCCAAGGAACTCAACTATCAAACTTGGCCAGAACACGAAGGACAGCTATTTGAAAACTCTGAAAAGAAAATATGAACAGATAGACTGAAGAAGAAAATCAAAATTGAATTACACCAAACCAATTGCATATATACCATTTTTCTCCCTTTGACATCCGCTGACCTGAACTCAATGCAACCCAAAACTCATAAGTGAGCACTCTGGGGTGGATTGAGTAAGATCCAGAAGAACTTCTCTAGTACTGGCTTGAGGACTCTACTATTTCTAGATTATCATAACTATATTATATTACCATATTACTATAATTACAATGGAAAAAAATAAGACCGTGATCTCTTTAACAACAACAATGACAACCGAACCAATCAAGCAAAAACAAAAACAAACTTGAGAAAGTCATTCCAGCTCTGCAGAAATGTGAATTTACACTAAATACAAATTAATACAAAATACTCCAAGCAAATATCCAGAAAAAGGGGTATTTTCTCACTGAAAGCTGAACTGTAAAACATGCATACAACATATGTTTTGATCCAGTCTCTAAAAAATTAAACATAAGGAATGATGAGTTTATGTGTGCATGTGTATTTGAGTATGTGCTCCTGTGTGGGGCAATGAAAAGAAAAATAAGACAATTCCAAGTTGGGTCAAAAAGCAAAGAACAAAATACATTTTATTTTCTGTAATTAAAGTACATATATCATACTTTAGTAATAAATAGCAGACCTCACTTTAGGACAGTTCTTTGAGTGGCCTTTCATTGACCCAATCCTCTCCTCTTTGTTGTTTGTAGTTCTCAAGAATAACTGTGGAATGTGCTAGGAAAACAACATCCTGGGAAAACAGGGGAGCTGCCTGGAATGGCCAGGGCTTTGTTCCAGTTCTGCCCTAGCATACCATGTGCTTCAGTGTATTAGCTCAGTGAATCATGTCACCCAGATGTACATAGTTCAGAGTACTTCAGGGACCCTAATGTGTGGTACAAATGGAACATGCATAGTAGAGACTTCATCCACTCCAGGAAGCTTTCTGAGTTTTTGAGCACGGGCTCACAGTTAATATTAGGCTGCTGTTGCTCCTTGTTGTCTATCTGTTAGTAATAAACCTGCTTCATGTAACTTGTTGGATATGAATGTTCTGTCTCATCAGTCTCAGACAAGTTGGTAACCAGTGCACAGTGAACCTACTCCACACACATGTCTAGCTTGAAAAGCAGTAAAAATAAAAACATTTCAGAGGGAACAGTAAAAAGAAAGAAAAACAAGACCAGCAGGGCATTTTGCTCTAGGATGCTAGAAGGAGATAACAATAAAAATATATATTATTTCAAATGCTAATGTACACCTTTCTTCCAATCTCCACTTAAGATACAAAAATCTGGAAAGAACTAACTTCAATCATTATTACAAAAAAAGCTATGTAACCATAGTTTATTTTGTTTGTATTGATTTAAGGGGTATAAGTGCAATTTTGTTGTGTGAATATATTATATAAAGGTGAAGTTTGGGCTTATGGTGTATCCATCACCTGGATAACGTACATTGTACCCATAAGTAATTTTCATCTGTAGTTTTTATTGGCCCCATCACACATCTGAGTTCACAGAACAACTGACTATCATTGAATCTAAGGAAACAGAGGCACCACCAAAGAAAGATGTGAATGTATGAAGGGAAACCCTCCCCAAAACCATAATTTTTTGGAGGATGGGTCCCTTGTAGTATAGACTTCCCCTACTAGGTAAGTGTTCTAGGAACCCATCAACATCAGTGTACCTGCTAGCATTATGAGAGGCTGTGTTTGTTTTGAGTATTTTTTTTTTTTTTGAGATTCTTTCATTGCATTTGCCCATTTCATGATGGGTGATTTACGAGTGCACCTGCCCATACCAGGCTGAGTGTTCAGCAGTTTTTGAGCAAAATGGCATGACCCCCATGGTCCATCTTCCAGCTCACCCCATCTTACCCCAAGTGACTTGTTGTTACTCTGGATCAAAAAAGTCCTTAAAGGGAAAAAATTTTGCCAGTGTGGCAGAGGTGAAACAAAAAAACGGCAGAAACACTAAAAGGTGTAAAAATTGACGAGTTCAAAACAGTTTTGAGCAGTGGAAAAAGTATCTCAATAGGTGTATTGCATCAAATGTAGAGGACTTTGAAGGTCATTGAGGTTTGAACATATAAGAATAAATACACATTTTTGTAAAAATAAATTATTTTGGGGGGGTCTCCTCTGGTACGCTCTTGTTACCTGAGGCAGATGCCATAAAACTTGTAAGAATAATTGAGCTAAAATATTTAGTGAATTTCTCAAAGCTGAGTATGGGATGGATGGACTGTAAGGATATCGATCCTGAAGCATAAAGAACAAAGGAAATCTACAACTTTTTCATAATGCATCTCATAGGTTTTCAGTAGAACAATTGGTCACAGGGTAGGAGACTAGAGAAAACCTGCCACACATGGTGGACTTAAGAGGGCCAAGGAACAGTCATTGCATGACAGGAAGGCCACATAGACCTTCTCTTCTATCTTTCCCGTGGAACAAAAGTCTGAGGTCATTGTGGGCAGCAAGGTAAACCCTGACAAACACAGGACATAAGTGAGGCCTATTACAACTGGAGACCCAGACCATAGCAGATACTCTAACACTGACAGAGTGGAGCATGATTGAGTCACCTTCCTTCCTCACACCCAGGGATGCACCACATACCCATAACTAAGACTGAGTTGGGAAAACAGAATAGCAAGTAACAACAAAAATAATTGTAGTCTACTATTAAGGAAGCAGAAGCGTGGAGAAAAAACACCTCGGAGGTGTAGAATTATAGGGGAACAAATCTGTCACGGAAGAGAAACATTGAAAAAAATGGATCAGGCAACCCAGCCATCATACAAAACACAACATAACATTGGAATTGAAAGCATGTGATGTCCCATAACAATAATAAAACTGAAAAGAAGCTCAACTGTTGACTAGATCCAGTCAACCCCTCACACTAAAAACCTATCAAAAGAAAAAGGTCTCTTGAAAGTAAAAATAACTGTGCTTAATATGTTAAAGGCTCTTAGATGCTATGCATGAACATATGGGGAATTTCAGCACTGCTTCTAAAAACTGTTGGGGTGGATGAAGTGAAACAGAAGGTCTATACTAACACTTCCCTATGGAACTTCCTGTGATGATGGCAATGTTCTATAAATCTTCCGTGTCCCATATGGTGGCCTCTAGGCAAATGTGGCTACTGAGCACTTGTAATATAGCTAGTACTCCTGAGTAACTGAAATTCTAATTTTATTTAATTTTACTTCATTTAAATTTAAATAGCCATATTTGGCTCATGGCTACTATATTGGATAGCTCAAGATATCATTTTCTTATGAAAAAATCACTATTCCCCAAATAAACATTTTCTGCTTAAGGACCGAAAAATCAATTGTGTCTAATTAGATTTTTCACAGAAATTAAAGGAGAAACTAAAAATTTACCTTTATCACGGTAAGCTACAGGATGAATTTATTATTTTTTACTTTGCACTGTACAGTCTCATTCTCTTATTTTGCATGCATTTAAGAAAGAGTATGCAGAATATATTGTGAACCATTTTGAATATTGATTAACTCTTTAAAACAATAAAACATAATTCACTAGAAATCATGACTATTTACCATTTTTCCCCTATAGAATAAAGAGTTCATAGAAAAAAGATATATCTGCTTTATAGTCTGAGACTTTTCATGCTAAATTTAAAAAAATTAAAGGCATTTTTTTCTTAAAATATTGTAGAGATCATCATAGTTTTAGTTTTTTTGTTGTCTCACTCACTTTTTAAAACCACTATGAATAATAGATAAATACTTTTATATCTTAAAAATGATTTGTGTTAGCCGGGCTCGGTGGCTCAGCCTGTAATCCCGCGCCTTTGGGAGGCTGAGGTGAGTGGATTGCCTGAGCCCGCGGGTTCGAGACCCGCCTGGGCAGCGAGACCTCATCTCTACAATAAATCAAAAAATCAGCCGGGCGTGGTAGCGCATGCCTGTAATTCCAGCTACTTGGAAGGCTGAGGCGGAAGGATCGCCGGAGCACAGCAGGCGAGGTTGTGGTGGCCGGGAGCGGCCACTGCACTCCAGTCTGGGCGACAGAGTGAGACTCCAACTCAAAAAAAAAAAAAAAAAAAAAAAAGATTTGTGTTTACCTTTAATTTTTGAAGAAAATTGACATAAGTAGCATTTGGCGAAATGCAAAAACAGGAAGAAAACTCTTCTTGTAGGAAATCATTTTTGTCTCATAAAAAATCATGTCTGGCCACCTTGACAAGACCTCATCTCTACAACAAATCAAAAAAAGAAAAAAAAATTAACTGAGTAAGGTAGCATGTGCCTGTAATTCTGGCTACTTGGAAGGCTAAGGTGGAAGGATCACCTGAGCCCAGCAGGTTAACGCTGGGGTGACCTTGAGTGTGCTACGGCACTCCAGCCTGGGTAACAGGGTGAGACTCCAGTTCAAAATAAATAAATAAATAAAACATGTATCTTTATCTAAACATTAAGAATTTTGTATGTCTTTAAATTATACATATTTTCTTGAGTAGAAAAATTAAAAAGCAAATAACTCTTAAAATTCATCAATAAACAAATAGAAGTTATTAGAAAAAATTTGTTTTTCTGGAAGCAAGACACGTGAATTACTTAGAAAGACCAAAAAACTAATGTTGTATTCGTTTTTACCACCAATACTCTTTGCCTTATTTACTCAAGTGGAATGCGTATGTGTGTGTCTGTGTGTGTGTGTGTGTGTGTGTGTGTGTGTGTGTGTGTGTGTGTGTGTGTGTTGTGTATCGAGGGGTAAAGAGGGTATGTATAAGGGTACTTAGCCAAAGCTACATTCTGAAATAAGCACTATTTACACTATTTACATGCCTAAAATAAATGTTGGATATGTGCATTATTTTCTGACACTGGTTCATTTATGAGATCTTAACTTAATAAGTGAGGTTTCACTTTTAAGTGCGTACATAGAAAATTTTAACTAGACCTTACAACCTTTGGTAATAAAAAATGTCTCATTCATGTTTCTCTGTCTTAAATAGCTAGAATATTGTTTCATTCCCCCAGTTTACTATGCCTGTAAAACAGCAAATGTCGAGAAAGTTGTTCACAAATTTTAGTCTTGGAAAAGACTTTAGAGACAATCTTGTTCATATGCCAGCATTCGACATAAACCACTTTCTTTTTTTGCATAGATAAGTATTTGGGCTTATGTAGACAAGAAAACTAAACAAGTTTTAGTATTACCCTGCCCTTGCCAGAAAAGAAATACAGGAGCCGGGCTCGGTGGCTCACCTGTAATCCCACGATTTGGGAGGCTGAGGTGAGTGGATTGTCTGAGCCCACGGGTTCAATACCCACCTGGCCAACTTGACGAGACCTCATCTCTACAATAAATAAAAAAAATTAGCCAGGCGTGGTAGCGAGTGCCTGTAGTTCTGGCTACTTGGAAGGCTGAGGCGGAAGGATCCCTGGAGCCCAACATGTCGAGGCTGCGGTGGCCGGGAGCGGCCACTGCACTCCAGTCCGGGCAGCAGTGAGACTCCAACTCAAAAAAAAAAAAAAAAAAGAAATACAGGAAATAATACACAATATCCAGATTTGTAAGACTAGATTAACAGTCTTATTCTCCATCTTTTACTTTCTATGCCTTCTCCACTTCACCCTTTTTCCCTTCCATGAACAACTTTTTAACTCTTATGAATCAAACATAGAACAGTAACATTTAAAATATTTAGTAACAGTAGAGTGTTACAGGTATAAATACTTTTTACCACTCTGTTGGCATAGGCCAGCCCAGTCTCAGTGCTGAAAATGTTCAAAAATTGAAAATCCAAATAATTTTAGAACTATGTGTCAAGTGCTTTGCAAAATCATAATATTCAATTTTCACATTACATTGCAAAATATTACTCTCTAATATTATTATTAGAGCACTGAAACTTGGTGAAATTGTTACTTTCCTGAGAGTAACTTCAGGAGGTAGAATTAGAATGTGAGCCTTCAGTTAAATTTCAGTCTTAATTTGTTAGATCAAGCCATGGAAATGAATAAGAAGTGAAAAGAAACAGGCTAGTTTTCCTAATAGTTCAATGACAAACAATATTTTCCTTATTTCCACTGTGGTTTTGTATCAAGGATATTTGGAAATGATGATGGAATAAGAAAACATGTAACACACATTTATGTGCAATTTCTTTTTCCTGGAATGGGGACCTTGAAGAAAAGTATCATTTACACGAATGAATAATCAATGATCATATCTGAGGTTAAAGATGAGGCCTGTGCAAATGCAGTATTTGGGAGGACAGCTCTATAGATCTGGAAATGACCCACTGCACCTGGGCCATTCTCAGTCCTCACACGTCTTTCCATCATCTCATGCCCAGTTTCGCATTGATCTCCTTCCCCAGTAAGATGATCGGTTTCCACAGCTTCTATCTATTCACATCTTCACTGAGCCACAGGTCTCCTTATGCTTCCCACCAAAATGCTGCCAGTCACCTGTCTCATTCTTCCCTATCCTTTCTGACCACATGCTTTATAAAGATGTCTCTGTCATAAAATGTTTAATATAGTTGCACCCTCAGTATCCATTTTTAGATTGACATAGTTTTTCTTACCCCAGTTGTACTTGGTCAGGCTTGGCCTAGTTAAAACTTCCACTTTGCAATATAACCTGCTTGTTCTTCGTCCCACTGACTCCAGAACGGCCCACTCCATGGCTAACTATGATCAAACCTACTGGTCAGCATTAGAGTCACATGAATAAATTGTCCTCTTTGGGCTTATTTTCCTTAAACTAGCCAATTCACAACCCCTGAGTGAAAGCCTAAGGGACAATGCAGAAACTTTAATAAAGGTCCCACAAGCTCCGTGCTCACCTACTTTCTCTTTCCCTTTCTCTCCCGCCCTTCCCTTCTCCCTCCTCTCTCTGTCTCTCTTTTTCTTGTCAAGAACCCAGCTGTCTTTGGACTTCCCATTTGTTTCATGGATCTGTGAGTAATAAGCTGTTTTTCATTTTTGTTTTTTACTTCATGTGTTTTTTGTGCTGCCTCCTCTGTGTCTCACCTGCCTGACACACCCAAATGTAACTCTCTTCCCTGTCAAGGCTCACCCAGAGAGGGCTGGTCTTGGTTTAAAAAAGAAAAAAGAAAACAAGACACAGATCAGACAAAAGGTGAGCACACATAGCTGCTGATAAAAACATTCTTGAGAAAAGGACATCCGGCTATCTGCTGGGATAAAGACATATCTTGTAAGCACCCATGACCACCTTTCCTGAAGGTGAGTCAGGGCATAATATAATTTATAGAGTGACTACTCTTCAGAGAAACCTAAAAAACCAAAATTAGAGAAAAATATAACATTCTCATTAAAGTTATTGTCATTGTCCATTTTCTCTGTACTTTTTTTTAGCTTTACAGAAATGCAATAAAAATGAATTTATTTGTATATAAGTATATAATTGTACCTTAAGCATTATAATTCATTTACCTAAACAAATGAAAACATTCTTAACATTTGAAAAATACACATGCATTTGAAAACATAAAACAAATCAAAGTTTACAAAGATTGATGACATCTTAATAAGTTGTTAAAATAAGTTATGGGTATTGAACGTATAATCTGTGTGATAGAGGTATAATTTTTAAGGATTTCCAAATTATTGATTTGAGTCATCTGTAGAAATACTGTTTACTTTATAAAAACAACTGCAAAAAATTCCTGCAATTTTAGCTGGTTTGGAGATATCTAAATCTTCCAGAGTAGCTGTGTAGGTGGAAAAAAATATGAGCACACATAACTGCTGATAAAAACATTCTTGAGAAAAGCTATGCATGTTTAAATGCAGGACATTTTTACAAGAGTTTGCAATTAAGTGCAGTTTCTTTAGTAAAACATATTTTCTTGTAGTATAGTAATTATGTTTAGAGAAATTATATCAGAAACACTCATGTGTATTTTTGTCAAGACATTCCATTTTTGTGGCCCAGAAGACAACATGTTACAAAAAATGCCTGCAATATTATTAAATTTAGGTTAGTGGTGAAGCCTACAAAATAATAGACTGCAGTCCCCAAATTCAAGCTTCATAAAGCATATTTATATATGTTTACAAATTATACATGATGCTTTTATGCCTGAGAATTCTGGGTAAAATAATTGTAGAGAAATATTTATAGAGAAACCACTCATAACTTGTTTTATTAAGCTTGAGGAGAGCAACCTAAGCTCCAAATTTCCCCCATCCCCTACAGGAGACAATCGCTTTCCAAATCTCTCAAATGTGTGTTGGAATCACACATACAAGACTGAAACAGTGGTCTCCCAACACTGATTTTTGATACTAATTTTAGGGCATTTATCAAATATTTATCATCTCCACACAACTCCATATATCCACCTCTTACTTATGTAAAGTCACATAGAAGCACGTATACATCTTCCCATAAACATACACATCACACACGCACACGCACACACACACACATACACACACATACACACACATGCACACACTATTTAAAATGATGGAGGTTCAGCTTTCACCCACTGTGACCATGTAACCTCTGAATATGCATTACTTTTTGGTTTTAGTTTTATGATTCTAAATCATATTAAAAAAAAAAAAAAACCATCATACCTTCAGCAGATATTGTATATGCAAAAAGCTGAAACATTAACTTGGGTTCTGTTTGTTTTTAGAGACAGGGTCTCATTCTGTTACCAAGAATGGAGTGCAGTGGTACAATCATAACTCACTGCTGCTTTGAACTCCTGGCCTCACGTGATCCTTCCACATTTTCACTGCCTCCTGAGTAGCTAGGACTTCAGACACACACCACCATACCTGGCTATTTGTGTGTGTGTGTGCGCGCGCGCGTGTGTGAAAAAGACTGGATCATGCTATGTTGCCCAGGTTGTCTAGAACTCCTGACTTCAATCGAGCCTCCCACCCCATGCCTCCCCAAAGCACTGGGATTATAGGAGTGAGCCACTGTACCCAGCTAAAACATTAACCTCTTAAAGAAAACATTTTTCTTCCTGAAATTAACACATCTGTTTGTTTGGTTTTTTTTAAAAGGAAAGTTGGCAGTGAGTAAGGTATACCAAGTTTTTATTGGAGTCTAGCATATTCAGTGATCTATCATGGAAGCAAAGAACTGAATACCACATGTTCTCACTCATAAATGAACCCT
Organism: Carlito syrichta; assembly: GCF_000164805.1. Classification (NCBI taxonomy): domain Eukaryota; kingdom Metazoa; phylum Chordata; class Mammalia; order Primates; family Tarsiidae; genus Carlito; species Carlito syrichta. The sequence continues at coordinate 201,932 of NW_007258431.1, forward strand.
TAACGCCTATCAGAATACTACAACGAAAGGACTGGCAGTAGCGGGTCACTGCCAGGGGAGAGGAGGAAGGCACTAACATCATTAAGGGTGACTGAACCTAATCCAGGCTAAGTGAGGCTCAAAGGGAGGACCAAAACTTCACCTGCATCTAAACCACTTATGTATGCAATTCTGACTTGTAACCCACAACTTTAAAATAAAATATAATTAAATTTTTATAAAATGCATTAATAATTAAGGAAAAGATTTTGAAATTTATGTATTTGGGTAGATATATATCTCGCTTATGCAGATTATCTTTATTAAATGTTAAAACAGTAATTATTGCATGATAAAAGAGAGATTTAGTTATTATATATTTTATGGAAGACCTCTGTTGGAAGAATATAGAAAATAATTTCAAAATTAACCTCCATAGTAATCCTACACAGCAGTTGCTAGTGAAATATCCACCACAAATAGCCAAAAAATTGTTATTCAAAAAAAACTGTGGCCAAAAAAATTAGTTGCTAAATTCCACTACAGAAGAAGACATCTTTAAATAAAAGTACAAAGTAGGCTTTTAGGGTGAGCAGAATAATTTCTTTTGTGCCAAAAAGACCTTTCTTTGTAGTAGTTAATTTGGCACCAGAAATTGGGCTAGCTTAAGCTACTTGGAACTGTTTGCTGGGCTTTAAGATTACATTTTTATGACCATAGACCCACTCACCTTCTCAAACTGAAGCAAGTCATTTCAGCACGATTAAGTTCAACCGAACAATATTTAAATGAATCAGTGTTTGGTAACATAAGCCAATGCAAGATCTTTCAGGGCAGAAGAGTTAGCTAGGAAATAACATTTTCTAACAGAATCAGTCAAAGGGAAAACAACCAATCAGGTGGGAGACATCCCAGTGCAATTATTGCAAAATTTCCACCTGGCTGACTGAATAATCATTTTAGAGACAATCAAAAATGGTGAAATTACCCCTCATTGGTTAATGATTCTATTATAGCTGGAAGGCTAAAACAAATGAAAAGACATTCAGAGTTTATATTTCAAACGATTAATGCAAATTCCTTCATTGACTATCATAACATCAAAATCATATATGTAGATACAAATTATGACTTGCACTGGGTGAATGTTGTGCCTGTGAACTAACTGCCTTTTTTCTTCTAACTTGCAATGACTATCCTTCGCCCCAGTTTTGGCAAACATCGCCTTGTTTCTGGCTAATTTAGGGTCCTTATTTCTATTCATGCCAAGTTTTTACACTCACTTTATATACTTAGTAGAAGGTGATTTTTAATAGATCGAAATAATTTTTTGAAACAAATAAAAATTTTCCCTTCAAAACACATTTATAAATGGTCACCAATATTAAAATTAAAAAAAACAGAGAAATAATTTGACCACACATTTTTAAAAAGTTCACCAAAATCTCACAACAGGTAACTATAGATAAAGTTATTCTAAATTAAATTTATTTTTCTTAATATTCCATTGCTCACTTAAATTTATTTTTCCTAGACAAGCTTGAATGTATTATTCAATATTGTGTAGCAAAATGGCATCTATTTCTGGGCCACCTGCTACTTAAATTTTTTAAAAAGGAGAGCAAATGCAGAGTCTATTATGATTTAATAATGTTTGCTGGAAAAAATTCATGAATGGTATATATAGTTTGAGAAAATTAATGATTACAAATAATCATTATGAATTGTTGATGAGTTGTGTCCCACCCTCCCCTGGCAGTTTCCCTCAACTGCCAATCCCACCCCCCTGCCTTGGCAGTTTGACACTACTGCCAATCCCTTTCTGATAGTGTTATGACAATTGTTCAAGGTCCACTTATGATTGAGAGCATATGGTACTCTGTTCTTTGTTTCTGTGATAGATCACTGAGTATGATAGACTCTAAATCCTTCCAAGTTCCCATGAAGTCCATATGTTTGTCCTCCTTTATGGCTGCATAATATTCTATTGTGTATATGTACCACATTTTTTTATCCAGTCCAGCTTTGATGGGCATCATGGTTGATGTGAGTGCAGTATCTTTTTTGTAGAATGATTTGAGTACCTCTGGGTATATTCCCAATAGGGGGATTGTTGAGTCATATGTAAGGTCAATTTCTATCTTTCAGATATCACCACACTGTCTTCCAAAGAGGTTGTACTAGTCTGCATTCCCACCAGCAGTGTAGAAGCATTCCGTTTTTTTCCTGCATCCTCACCAGCATCTCTTGTTGTTTGTTTTATTAATTTCGGCCATTCTAACTGGGGTTAGGTGGTATCTCAATGTGGTTTTGATTTGAATTTCTCTGATGAGTGAGGCTGAGCACGTTTTCATGTGTCTGTTGGCTGCCCATATGTCTTCTTTTGAGAAGTGTCTATTCACGTCTTTTGCCCACTTTTCAATGGGGCTATTTGTTTGTTTGTTTGTTTGTTTGTTTTTCTTTTCCATTTAGAGTGTTTGAGTTCCTTGTAGATCCTAGATATTAGGCCTTTGTCAGATATATATCTGACAAATATTTTTTTTCCCATTCTGTTGGCTGCCTCCCTGCTCTCTTGATAAATCACATGATTATATCATTAGATGCAGAAAAAGTTTTTGATAAAATCCAGCATCTCTTCTTGATAAAAATCCTCAAACACCTAGGTATAGAAGAAACATACCTCAAAATAGTAAGTGCCATCTACCATAAACCCACAGTGAATATATTGCTAAATGGACAAAAACTAGAAACATTTCCCCTGAAAACTGGAGCTAGACCAAGGTTGTCCACTCTCACCCCTCTTGTTCAACATTGCGTTACAAGTCCTAGCTAGAGCAATTAGACAAGAGAAGGATTATCCCTCTTTGCTGATGATATGATCCTATACCTCAAAAATCCAAAGAAATCTGTCAAAAACCTGCTTGCACTGATAAAGACTGTCAAAGTCTCAGGGTACAAAATAAATGTGCAAAAGACAGCTGCATTCTTATATATCAACTACAAAGAGGCAGAGAACCAAATAAAAAGCATAATCCCATTCACAATAGCCACAAAAAAATGAAATACCTCAGTATCTTCCTGACCAGAGAAGTGAAAGACCTTTACAGTGAGAACTACAAAACACTGCTCAAAGAAATCCAAGAAGACACAAACAAATGGAAAAATGTCCCATGCTCATGGATAGGAAGAATCAACATAACTAAGATGTCCATCCACCAGAAGAAATCTATAGATTCAACACAATACACATTAAATTGCCAACATCATTCTTCTCAACCTGAAAATGACAATACAGAAATTCATATGGAAACATAAACAACCATGGATAGTCAAATCAATCCTTCATAAAAGAAACAAAGCAGGAGGTATCACAATTCCAGACTTCAAACTTTACTATAAGTCTACAGTAATCAAAATAGACTGGTATTGGTACAAGAAGAGGCAGTTAGACCAATGGAATAGGATAGAGATTCTGGCAGCAAAGCCTCAATTTCTCAACCAACTCATCTTTGACAAAGTTTCCAACATCAACCACTTGGGAGAGTAGATCCTATTCAGTAAATGATGCTGGGAAAACTGACTGATCACAGGACTGATCACTGAACGAGGACCCCCTATCACCATACACAAAACTTAGCTCTAAATGGATCAAAGACCTAAACATAAAACCTTAAACTATAAGAATCTTAGAAAATGCAGGAGACACCCTTATGGAAATTGGAACTGGCAACCAATTCCTGATCAAAACCCTAAGTGCCCATACCATAAGAAATAAGAGAGACAGGCAAGATATCATCAAACTGACGAGCCTCTGCAATGTAGTAGATTTTTTTTTTTTTTTGAGTTGGAGTCTTACTCTGTCACCCAGAATGGAGTGCAGTGGCCGCTCCCAGCCACCGCAGCCTCGACCTGCGGGGCTCTGGCGATCCCTCCGCCTCAGCCTTCCAAGTAGCTGGAACTACAGGCGCATGCTACCACACCCGGCTAATTTTTGATGTATTGTAGAGATGAGGTCTCGCCAAGTTGCCCAGACAGGTCTCAAACCCACTGGCTCTGGCAATCCACTCACCTCAGCCTCCCAAAGGCGCGGAATTACAGGCCGAGCCACTGAGCCCGGCTATGTAGTAGATTTTTAAAGCTAATTTTCAAACACTCACTGTCTCCTTTATGTCTATTCTATCTTGTCTATTATGTTAGCAAAATAAAAATAAAGGAGAAAATGTATGGATATAAATCTCTGATCACAATTAACTAGTGAATACCACATTTTCAGTTTTCCAATGACCAATAATTAAGAATTAACCATATAGGTTGAGATGAGATTTTTAGGGACATTGAAAGAAAGAATTATGTCATTGCAATGCAGCCAGCAGGATTTGGTTCTGAGAGTGAGATACTTGCATCAAAGTGAAATTGTGATTAAATTTTATCATCCCAGTGCCTTGTTTCCTTAGCAATTGAAATATGGGTTTAATTCATTAGTATTTATATTCAGTACCAAAAAATATTCATAGTAGCAACAACCACTTTTTAAAAATTACTGTAGAAACTAATATCAATTAATTCTACAAGTATTAGCTTTTTATATGTATTTTTAAATATTTTATAAGCTATGCATTTAAAAATTATCATATTTTGTCACAATAACTTAAATAATGAAATAAATAAGCTTGTCATTGTTATTTAAAGTGGATTATCTAATTTTATGATACTTTGAGATTAAATATATTAAGTCCACTTAGAATGCTTGCACATGTCTAAATGAATACCAATAGAAAACAGTTAGAGATAATTGTCAATCTTTTTTTTTGATATGCAATCCATAGTGCCAATGTGACACAAAAATTTCATAACTCAAAAGGTCAGTTAGGTCTTTCTTGACAAGATGATGCACTTCCAAACTCATAGGCAGTGATCCTTTTAAAAACTATCTCCACAGCCACCTCATGAAGGATTACTTCATTCTGATGATTTCCTACCATCTAAACACTGTCATTGCAGGGCTATTCTAAAGGTACCAAAATTAGGAAGCACATTTTCTAGGGCTCGTGCTATGTTTGGATAAAATGAGGTTAATATTTTCCCTCAGCAATGAGAATCTTCAATCCACCGTCTTTAATACAGATATTGCCAGGAGAGCAGGGAGCGACACTGGGAATTACTTTTTCCCTTTTCCCTCTGTGAAAGGTAGACAGAATATGTCTAAAATGGTAAACTGACTTAGCTTACAAATAGGGTAAAAGATTACATTTCTTACTCTCTTTCTCCTCTTTGCTGATTAAAACCCTCTTCTACCTCCAAGGCAACAACTTGTCTTTGAGATTCAATTCTCTGCTTTCTCTGGGGAAATACAAACACTGACTTGATCTTTATTTAGCAGTAATCTCCAAAGTGTAACATGTGTACACAATTACAATGACTTTGTAGTAGCTGAGTTTCCTCAGCACCTACGGAGAACAACCTAAGTGCTGATATTGGATGAGTCAGGTTACCCTCATATCCATTTATTTGTTTATTGAGTTTGGTAAGGCTTTAGAACTTTCATTCAGGAAGAATCAACTATCAGCTATGTTTCTGGGAGAAGAATGTAGATAACATATGGTTCATGTCTTCCAGAAGTTTAGTTATAAGAGAAGGCAAATATATGAATAAATAATCATAATAAAACTCATAAGTGGAATCGTTGGAGTATAAAAAAATTGAAACTGAAAAACAGACTTCTGAATCTTAGACTATAAAATATATGTATATGAATATATGATGCACCTTTGCCAAAAAAAAAAAAAAAACACACAAAATTATTCTTTGAAGAGAGGGTATCTTACTGAGGTTTCCTCCTCTAAGTGTTCTAGGAGTTCGTTGGCATTCGTGTATCAGATGGTGTTGCTGTGAGACATTTTTTCCAGAAGAAATGCCCCAAGTCATGACAAACAGGTAACTGGTTCTTCCATCATGACAACATACCTGCCTACTCCGTGCTGAGTATTCAGCAGTTTTTGACCAAAAATGGTATGATCCCTCCAAATTCACCTGATCTCCCCCGAGCAACGTTTTGTTTGTTTGTTTTTCCCAGATAAAAAAAGTCCTCAAAAGGAAACATTTTGCAGATGTGGGAGAGCTGAAAGAAAAAAATGGCAGAAGCACTAAAAGGCATCAAAATTGAAATGTTTAAATACTATTTTGAGCAGTGGAGAAAGCATCTCGATAGGTGTATTCCATGAAATGGAGAGACTTTGAGGATGACTGAAATTTAAACATGTAAGAATAAACACACAGTTTTTTATAAATAAATTCTGGTTTTTTGGGGTCCTACCTTGTGTGTGTACATATATATGTACACACACATATATGTACACACACATACATATACACACACATATGCATACACTCACACATACATAAAGATGACAAGGTCAGGAAAATAAATAATTTAGGCCACATACAGAAGCAATCCCAGCATTTCAGGAGACCAAGGTGGAAGGATAGCCTGAGCCTTTAAGTTTGATGAAAGCCTAGGCAACATAGCAAAACAAAAAATCAAAAAATCAAAAAATTATCTGAGCATGGTGGCATTTACCTGTAGTTCCAGCTACTCCAGAGGCTGAGGCAGAAGTATTGCCTGAGTTCACAAGGTAGAGGGTGGAGTGAACTGAGTCGTGATCATGCCACTGCACTACAGCCTGGGTGGCAGAGTGAGACTCCGACTCAAAAGAAAAAAGAAGAAAAAAATAAAGAAAACAAATATTTTCTATTTAAACTTTTTGACTAAAATCTCAAGATAGACTCCTGGTGATCGATACTGAAACACACATGGAACATTTCTGTTAGTACAGTGGTCAGATGAGGGCCAAGAAACAGAGCAGGGTAGAATGGCTCCTTTTGTTAATTTCTTAAAAAAAACAAACATGCAATTGAATTTTAATAGCTTTAATTTCATCTCAGTGATAGTGAAGGGGAGAAAAAAACTCTACAGGGGAAGAATATACCATCCAGAGAGAAACTGCAAACACAAGGGAGTCAGGAAGCTTTGCATCTTGCCTTGCGTAAGGCCGGTCTTCAATCCCTGTCCTGGACTGTTAGGACAGAAGGATAGAGCACCAGCCATAGTCATTCTTACTTATTAGGTCTCATGGAAGGACAGACGAGTCTAAGGAGAAAGAAAACCAGGACAGCAAAGGGAGAAAAAGAGAGAGGAATGGAAAGGGGGGAGGTACACTGAGACTTCTCAGTTAAGGGTAGCCTGGAATCTTCCCATTTTTAGGCACAAACCATCTTTCCGAGAACCATCTGAAAGGCTAGCTATGGTACTCGCAAAATTCAGAAAATTACATCCTGCCTACTTTGAAATCCAATGAGATAGAAGTGGGGGGAGAAAGAAAGCAGTGTTCCCTAAATGTCCACAGGTTGCAATAGAGATGTCTACAAAAGTGCTGTGGTGGTTCGGAGTGGGATAGGGATTATAGATTAATTTTGAATAGGGGAATTAAAAGACGAAGGTTCAACAAGACAGTGATTTTAACATAAACATCCCTAATACTTGCACAGATATCCTGAACCGACTCTAATCATCTCAGCAATCAGATCTTGCTAGCTAGAAACATCTCTGTGAATCTGTTTAGTAATGTACTTGTACTGTAGTGTATAAGCACTTTTGCATTCTTTTAAATATACCCATGTTAAAAACAGGTTGACTAATTAATAATAAAATATACAACACCTTGATCTGGAAAGCAGTGAATTGTAGTATACAGCTAGAATATGGGATTCATTTTTTTATTTGCTTTTTAATTAAAATCTCCTCCCTATAGCCTTAGGATCTATCTTTGAAAGACCTGCTTTGGCAGTAATGCATACACTATGATGAGAACTCCAGCTACACCTGCCCTCATTCTGCCTTCTAATATACCACCCGGACACCAAGGCATCAAGGTTAGAGATGGAATCAGAAAATCTCACTTCAAAACTATCCTCTGTCTTCTAGGTTTAAAAATGGAGTCATGTGACTTCTATGGGCTTACTTCTCACAAATTGTGATAATCAAGTCAAAGAAAATAGATATTATTTTATATCTTCATAAGCTAGTAATATTATTAATAGGAAATGATTAAAATATTATCACTTTCTTTTGAAATTTCCAAGTTATAAAATGGTAACCAAATAAGTAAAAATGATATTAAGCAAAGGTTTTGAAATAGATGAGATTATAAATATATAAGAGTTTCGCGAAATAAATATATACTAGTTTCAAGATTTCTAATACTTCCACAAATATCCTGGACTGACTCTAATCATCTCTTAGATGTCTTAATATATTCACCCAATGTCTATTTTCATTACTTATATTGTATTTATTCAGTAAGTGTAGCTGTGTATTTTAGTTCTAAGTGATAAAAAAAGAAGAAAAATAGGAAAGAGTATTCACAGTGATTGCAATATATTTTAGTTTTTACAAATGCTAATGAAACAAACACACTTCCGTATACCGTGGAATTGATTTTGATTGTATTTTGGTTTACAATTTTAATGGTATTTTCTTGCCTAATTTAAATGTAATAGTTATTTTTAAAGTGGATAAACAAGTTTACAAGTAGGAGAATTTCATAGAAATGGGCAAAGGCTGATACAGAAGAATTAATCACATATAGAATTATGATAATTCTATGGTAATAAATTTATCATGATGTTCAGCAAAAACAATCTAAATAAGGTTTATAATCTATTTTTATGCTGCTGAAGCATAGTCTAGAAACAACGTTGTAAGGTTAAATAGTAAAAATTATGAAGTAGCTACACATCCAGAAACTTAAAAAGGAAAACAGGCACCCTTATGTCTAAAAATTATATTTTAAAAACAGATATTTAACTTTCAACTTTATCTAATCATTTTCTAAGGCCCCCTTTTCTTCATATGAAATCCTCACTCCATTTTAAATTTATTCAATAAATATTTATAAGCTTCTATCACGATCCTGGCACAATCAGCAATGAGCAAATCGACCATAATCCCACCATATGGTGCTTACATTTAGAGGAAGGGGAAAATAAATAACAAACAAAAATACCTAAACTGTATAGTATTTTAAAGGATAATGAGTGGTTTGAAGAAAAGGAAACAAAACTAGAAGAGGTTAAGTAGGATAATGGATTTGAGAACTGGTGTAGGTGAGAAATTAGACTGGTGAGGTCGCAAAAAGCTTTAGCATAAGCCTGTCTTCAGCATCACCAGCATTTATATAGATACATTTTTGGTTTTGTTTCTTCTGACACTTTTCTGACAACAATTCTGATTTATACTCACAGAAGACTGATACATCCCTCACATCACTGAATGTATGTTGCTCAAGCTTACCATAATCTAATCACTTTGCATTCATACTTATTTGACTAAAGTATTTAGAGCTCAACTAATGTCTTCACCAGCCATTTAATATATATCTATATTAAATATTTACATATATAAACAGCATTGGTGTTTAACCAGTGTATTCATTTGCTTAGGCTGCTTTAATAAAGTACCAGAAACCAGAAATTCATTGTCTGATAGACCTGGAATTTAGAAGTCCAAGATTCAGATGTTGGCAGGTACACAAGTCTCTTCCATCTCTGTCTCCTAGCTTCTGCTGGTTTGCTGTCTGCCTTTGTCATTTCTGGTATAAAGAGGGCATTCTACCTGTACCTTCACATTGTCTTCTCTTTGTATGTGCCTCTTTTATTCATATTTTTATAAGGCCATCAGTCATATTAACTTAGGGACCCACAGTGATTCTATTTCTAAATGTGGTCTTATTCTCCATGTTAGAAGTTTATCATATGAATTTGGCAGGGGGCATAATTTAAATCACGACATCCATCTTTACCATCTACTTCTCATTCAACATTATTAAATTTAGCATCATTTGCCTCAACTTAGATGAATTTTTATGTCTAAATTACTATGTAAAAGATTACTGTCGCTTACCATTAATGAAAATGAAATATATATAATAGACTATATCAAAAGGATTATTTGAATCTGTTTCTTTTCTCAACACTAGTAAAAATTGTTAGTGTGCTATTTTAGAATTGTGTTATTTACTAGAGGAAATAGCTATCATCATGAAATAAACAATGAAAAATAAAATTTTTAATGTTTAAGTTGAAAATATCTACTCTGGTACTATCCACTATATAGTTCCTGCCAGAAGACATACATGTTATTTTTAAATTTTAATACAACATGTCTAGTTTCTACATTAATATTTTATATTATTTGCTATATAATTATAATAAATGCTATTTTTCCCACATAAAATAGGTCATTAATCGGCACTCACTTTACTGACTTACCAGATAAGTTCATTCCAGAGCTCTTAAACACCTTAGGCATGAGAATTGGAACATACTAAGCTAATAATTTATTCCTGGGCTTATAAATTCATTTGATGACTTGTCCATCCAGAACATATATATTAGCAATGATGAATATACTCAAACATCAACTCTTAGTTATCTATAATATCAATGGGAGTTATTGATAGTTAACATTATGAAAAATGTCTCATCTGCCAATGACAAAATTAGATTGTGGAAGTTATTTTATTGACTGGTACAGACATATAAATACAAATAAAGTAAGAATGTGAATTTTTGAACTCTGAAATTGGTTTTCCATATTGAAAGAGTCAAAATGACCTACAGAATTTAGTTCAAGGTTCATCTGTTTACACAATCTATTGCCTGAGGGAGTGTTGAAGGAGAAAATTTATTTGAGAAGAAAATTAGATAATCACTGGGGGAGTTGATTGAATGCTGACAAAGTGTCAGCAAGTCGCTTCTTTAATTTATGATTTTAATCATAGAAAGTTGGCCTGAGCTGGGAAATGTGCACATACTTTAACCAATATGCCAAGTTTCACAGGACTTAATGTTAAACTGTGTAACTGAAATATTAACACTGTATTCCAAGTTTCTTTCATTCAATACTTATTCAACTTCTGTTGTGTGTAATTCTTTGGAGATTTATAATTGTTCCAGTGGTTAATAAGATAGTTGGGGTGCATAACAGGAATTTTTGTTCTGAAGGACTTCATGAGAGGCATTCCAGAGGAAATGATATTTCTACTGTCCAAAAGGATAGGAATTAGCCAGGGAAAGTCAGCTGGGAGAAAGGTGGAAATGTTGGATGATACAGTGCATACAGAGAAAATAACACAAATAAAGATCTGGGGCAAGCAAGATTATAGTGCAATCTGGTTTTTCTTTAGCTGGTATGCAGGATATAAGGTGGAATATGATGTCAATAGGCATACATAGCATTTCAGCCATGTTAAGAAAATTTATAGGAAGCCACTGAGGATATTTTACTTGTGAAGTGTTTGAGCTGATTCGCAGTTTACAACGATCACTTCAGCTACAGAGTCCAGAATGTATTGAATAGAAAATAACTAGAGGCCAGAAGACTCAATATTGTTGCCATAACAAAGGTGTTTTGTACCTGGGCAATAGGCTAAGACAAGCGGAGACAGAGGAAGAAATAGTTGTAAAAATATATATTGAGTGTTGAATTGTGCTATTGGTGTAGATGAGAAAAGGGAATTGAAGTCAAGAAAAATACTAGCTCTCTTATTTTGAAAACAAGTGAAAATTCTATCCAAACAAAGACAGACTGATCAATAGGTAACAGCAATCTGTAGATTTAAGTTGAGAAGAACTTATTGCTTATCTGAAATTATATGTATTATGTTGATATGGGGTTCAGAAGTTGATGCCCATGGTAAAAAACAATCCCAATTTTAACCACTGCTTCTTTATTCTTCTCTTGGTGTTGATTACATCACATACATGCTATCTCCAAACTTTCTTATCCTAAAGCACACCAGTAACTTGTGTTTGTTTGTTTAACAAGCAACACTATAATTTACATACTATATAATTCATCTCTTGTAAGTGTATAGTACATTTTTTCTTAGTAAATGTATAATGTTCTGCAGCCATAGTCTAGTCTTAGGACATTTAACACATCAGAAATTTCCCCTAGCCGGCCTCGGTGGCTCAGCCTGTAATCCCGCGCCTATGGGAGGCTGAGGTGAGTGGACTGCCTGAACCCGCGGGTTCGAAACCCACCTGGGCAGCGAGACCTCATCTCTACAATAAATCAAAAAAAAATCAGCCAGGCGTGGTAGTGCATGCATGTAGTTCTGGCTACTTGGAAGGCTGAGGCGGAAGGATCGTCGGAGCCCAGCAGGTTGAGGCTGCGGTGGCCGGAAGCAGCCACTGCACTCCAGTCTGGGTGACAGAGTGAGACTCCAACTCAAAAAAAAAAAAAAAGAAAGAAATTTCCCTTAAACCAATTTTTAGTTAATTCCAACTCCCAAATCCTACTCTAAACAACGATCTGCTTCTAGCTTTAAAATTTGCCTTTTATTGACATTTACTATAAATGGAATCATAAAATATGTAGTATTTTATTTGTTCTTTCTCAAATAGCCTAATGTTTTTGGAGTCATCTATTTTGTATCAGTATTTATATTCTTTCTATTGCTGAATAGTATTTTATTATATGACTAGGCCAAATTTTGTTTTCGATTTACAGTTAGCTATTGGTTTTTGGCTATTATGAAAAATGCTGCTATAAAGATTTGCATGCATGTCCTTGTATGCAAACTTTTACTTCTCTTTGATCATAGGAGTGAAATTGATACGTTTTTTGTTAAGTTTATGTTTGAATTTTTTTAAGAAACTGACAAATTGCTTTCCAAAATGGTTGAACCATTTTTATTCCTACCAGCAATATATGAGTTTCACTTCCCCATATACTTGTCAGTACTTAATAGTTTCTGTCATTTTATTATAGCCACTAGAAAGTCTATAATAACATTTTACAGAGGTTTTAATTAATATTCCATAATTACTAATAATGTTGATGATTTTTTCACAATTAGTCATTTGCCTATATTCTTTGATAAAATGTATAATAAGTGATTTTATGCATTTTAGAAATTGTGTTTTTAATTATACTGCAAGTGTTGACTATATATTCTGGATTCATGTTCCTTATTAAATATAAAAATATAGAACTTCTAGAATATAACAGATGAAAAGTCTTCAATCTAGAAGTTTCTACATTGTTTCTACATTTTACTAGTCCAGTGAAGCCAAAAACTTGTTAGTTTTGTTAATCTTTTTAGAGAACAAACGGTTTATTTTATTTTTTAATTTTCTATGTTTTCCCATTTTCTAAATGATTTCTTTTTAAACTTTTATTATTTCCTTCTTTTTATTTTTTGTTTGTTTGTTTAATTTGCCTTATTTCTGGTTTCATAACCTCAGAAAAATGCTAGATCACACTGGTAAGAGAGAACCTCCTTCATGTTTTTGATATTATGAGTAAAGCAAAACTTCATTCCAGAAGTTTCATAGTTTTAGAATTTCCATTCCATTTTGATCTGTAATCTATATTGCATTAGTTTTTTTTTTTAATGGTATAAGGTATAACTCTCAGGGTTTTTTTCCTATATTATTTGTCTTTTTTTCTTTCTGCATATGAACATACAATTATTCCAATACCATATGCAAAAAAAAAAAAAAAAAGTAGAAAAGATTGTGCTTTCCTCATGGAATTGTATTGGAACATTTATCATGAATATAAAGGTTTATTTATAAATTCTCAATTCTACTTTATTATTCATACAGAAATCCTTGTTCCAATATCAAGATAATTATTCTGGCTTTATAATGGTTATATAATGTTTGTTAAGTTAAAATTTGTTCTTTTCAAAATTGTTTAGCTATTATTTTGTCCTTTGCATTTCCATAAGACTTTTTAAGAATATTTTGTCAATTTCTATCAACAAGAAGAGCCTGTTGGTCTTTTGATAAGAATTGTACTGAATTTTTAGATCAATATGGGAGATGACTATCATCTTAAAAGTATCATATCTTCCCACTCCTCAATTTTTATTTAGATTTTTAAATTCTCTCAGTAGTTTTATTTTTTCACTTTACAAGTCTTTCACTTTTGTTAAATTTATTTCTAAGCATATTTTTATTCTATCATAAATGAAATTATTTTCCTAGTATTACTTTTGCATTGTTTCTTGCTAGTATGTAGAATAGATTTGATTTTTGCAAATCCATTTTGTAATCTATAATCTTACTCTATTTTATTTAATTCCCTGGGATTATCTATATAAAAGATCTTGTCACTTGCAAATAAAAGTATTATTTCTTTTCTCTCAATCTGCATGCAATTTTTTTTCTTTCTTTTGCCCTATTTCACTTCATGCTACGTCACATTGGTGAGAGAGAACCTCCTTTTGTTTTTTGATATCATGACTAAAGTAATCAGTATTTTCATGATTAAGTTTAATATCAGCTGTGGTTTTCCACAAATGTCCCGTATGACATGGAAATAGTCACCTCTATTCCTACCTTGTTAGGCGTTTGTAGTTACTATAGTTGTTGCTGCTGCTTAATCATGAATGCATATTGAATATTTTCAAATACTTTCTCTGCACCTATTGAGATGTGATTTTTGTCTATTATCCTATTAATATGGCATATGATATTGAATAATTTTCAAATGTTAAACTGACTTCACATTCAACTTGGTCAACATGCATAATCACTTTTATATGTTGCTGAATGAATTATACTTTAATTAAGATTTTTGAGGTGAGATCCATGAGCACCTTTGGACAGTAGTTTTATATTCTTGCAGCACACATGCTGGTTGTTGTTTCAAGGTAACATTGACCTTGTATAATTAATTCATTGAGAAGCATTCACTCCTTTGTTTGCCAAAAGTGCTTTGATGATTTAGTGCTATTTATTCTCCATGTATCTGATTGACTTTAATTAAGTCATCTGTAATTTTCTTTGCAGGATATTTAATGACAAATTCAATTCTTGAATATGTCATACGTTCAAGCTTTCTATTTCCTCTGAATTGGTTTTTAAAATGTATTCCCTTCTAGAAATTTTTCTATTTTATCGAAGCTGTCTATTTTTTTAAATGATCACAACATTCTCATATAATTGTTTTAATAGCTGCATGATCAGTGGAGAGGTTCTCTTTCTGATTCTGATAATTTGAATTGTTTACACATTGTTCTAGTCTAGCCTAGCTAAACATTTGTCAGTTTTGTAAATCTTTTTAGAGAACAAACTTTTTAAAAAATGTTTTTTCATTTTTTTCTCCACTTTCTATTAGATTGATTTCCTTGTCAATATTTATTATTCCTTTCCTTTTTACTTGTAATTTTTGGTTTGTTCGGTTAGTTGGACTTCTTTCTAGTTTCATAAGCTATAAGTTTAAATTGTTGCTATGGGACTTCTTTTCTGATACAGTCATTTAAAATATTAATTCCACAAACTATGAATTTTTTATGTCACTTTATTTTCATTCAGTTCAAAATTATTCCTAATTTCTCTTGTGATTTTTTTTACCGTAGGTTAGTCAGAAGTGTTTTGTTTAATTTACAACTATTTGAACATTTTCTGCATTCATTTATATTGTTAAACTCTAATTCATTTTTCTTTTTGTGGTCGGAGAACAACTTTTTATAATCTAAATCATTTCAAATACACTGAAACTTTTTGGGGGGCTAGTTTATGGTCTATTTTGGAGAATTTTTTTTAGCCCAGCTTGTGGTCTATTTTATGAGTTATTGAAAAAACACTACATTCTACAGTTTGGGTGATTTACTCTATACGTATCAAGTAGGTCGAGCTCACTGACAGTGCTTTTCTAGGCTTCATGCTGATTGTTGTTTTGTCACTTGAGAGTGAAATGTTGAAATGATTATTGTTGAATTGTTACTTTTTGCTTTAAATTTCATTTTTGTTCTACATAATTTGAGACTTTGTTCAGTGTGTATACTTTTATAATCATTATATCTTCCTAGTAGAATATCTAAAATGTATGAAAAGTCACTTTAAAAAAAATTATGTCTCTAATAATATTATGCCCTATTATGGTATATCTGTCTTGTCTATGTATAGTAATGCTATACCTATTTTCACTGTAATTAAAAAGCCACTCCAGTTCTCTCATATGTTCTCTTTGCTTGATACATCATTTTCTATCTTTTTACTTTTAACCTATTTGTGTCTTTAATTATACAGGATGTCTTGTTTTGACATTATATAGTTGGATTTTGTTTTTTAATCCAGTCTGATAATCTCTGCTTTTTAAATGAAATGCTTAGAACTTTCCCATTTAAGTTGATTATTGATATGTTTTGATTTCCATTTGCCATTTTGCTATTTGTTTTCTATGTTTTCTCTCTTTTTTCCTGTGTTTCTTCTTTAATGCCATCATTTATGTTACAGAAATATTTTTAGTGTGCTTTAAAAATTTCTCTGCTGATGTTTTGTACTATGTTTTTGTTACTAGTGGTTATTTCCCTAGAGGTCAAAATTTGCACATTATCTTGTCTTCACTGTGTATACCCACTGCCTCAGCCAGGAATGTGCTCTCTCTAACAAAGGCAGTGTCCTCAGGCTAGAAGAGGCATTGGTTTTCCCTGATTGTTTTTCATTGAGATTGTCACCTCCATCAACAGTATTGTTGAATGTGGGTATCACTTACCAATGTAAATTGAGTGAGCCCTTTTTTGACTATGACAAAGAAACTTGCCTTTCCTCACTTCTTTGCTTTGTCCAGGAAAAACCTCTGTGCTGACTAAGCTGGAAGGGGAGGGAACCAGGGGAAAACAGACCCAACAAATGAGAGGTTCAAAGGACTCAAAAGAACTATATTTGTTATGAAAGAAACATTTATATATGAATTCCTACCTCATGTTCACTGTATTTTATAAATCCCTACCTCAAACCCTGTAAGACTAGGCATATGTAAGGCACCTGGTAGTAACTGTGACCGTAAAGTTACAAAATATTTGCAGTGTTTGTACTTAGAACTTTGTTAAGTTTTTGTTTGTCCCATAATGACCATGTTAAATGAAATAACCGGTTTCTTCTGCTTCTGCAACTGCTGCTGGCAGTGTGTGAATGTTAAGCAATAAGCCCCTCCTGGACATTCCTTTGCTTGAATTATGGTAGGCTCTGTGGCTCCAGCCACTCTTCTGGTGGGCTCTGTGTTGTTTCAAACCTGCTGCTTGTATGTCGAAGCTGACTGTAAACCGTAGCTTATCTGACATTCCAGGAGGCTTAACTACCTCCCCTCTGCCCATTTGGCTATTAGTAATCAATCACGGGCAACTGAGCCCATGCCCATGCAAATCAAAAATGAACTAACCAATCTCAAGCTCTCCTGTCCCCTGACATCACCATGGACCTAACTGAGAACTAATTATGCAAGGTCCGTGGACTTCGTTTTCTATGTCATGCCTTCCTCTAATTGGATAACATGTCAAGCCTAGGAAAAACCAGTCACGCCCAGTCCCTCCCTCATAATTGTGTATATAAACTACTTGCTCTACTAGGTCAGGGCTCTTATTCCTGTACCGCTGCGCCAGTTACAGACATGAGCCCAGACTCCAGCCTGAATAAAGACCCTCATGTGATTTGCATCAGAGCTGGCTCTTTGGTGGTCTCTCGGATTCAAGATTTGGGTACAACATTTGAGGGCACGTCCAGGATCCCAGAGATCCCCCAAGATCCCCAGCCTGGAGGGTCTCGATGCCGACAGGTGAGCGCACTCAATTGTCTGTTTGTCTGTTTGTCTGTTAGCACGCATCAGTATTTTTTGGCTCTTTCTGTAGGAATTCCATTTGGTATCAAGGTCAGCATTGGCTTAATTGGACGTGCTGGCAGGCCGTCGGCCGGGGTCTTGGGAGACGTCCCTTGCCCCCTTCAGGAGGATGTGGAATCCCTCCCTGGAGGACAAGGAATCCCTCCACTGTGAGGAAAGTCGATCACCGAGAGGATCGGACTCACCCTCAGCTCAGTTTTCATTTTTGTCTGCACAGCCGTGGAAAACCGTACTTCATTGTTAGTATTCTTGTCTTGTGTGCAGTCTTGTTTTGTGTGTTATATTGGACAGAAAAGAGAATGGGACAGTCACTGACTACCCCTCTAACCTTATGACTGACCATTTCTCGGACATAAAGGAAAGGGCTGATAATCTGAGTGCAATCATCTGCAGGAAAAAGTTCCAGACCCTCTGCAAGTCTGAATGGCCGTCCTTCAACGTAGGGTGGCCACCAGAGGGCACTTTCTCATTAAGCATTGTCTTACAGGTCAAGTATGTCATTTTACAGGACGGACCTCGCACCAACCCTGACCAGGTGCCTTACATCCTGGTATGGCAGGATATAATTAATAATCCCCCCATCGGCCAAGTCTTTTATTCCACCTCAAACAGGGTCAGCGCTCCAAGTTCTGACCACGCAGGAGAAGGATTCTGAGGACGGCAGGCTCCCGGAAGCCACAGGGCCGACTAAACCTCCACTCTATCCAGTCCTGCCGGATTCAGATACGGAGGATATGTTTCTTCCTCCCCCCATCCCGATACCCCCTCAGCACCCCCGGCACCTGTGGTGGCTGCCACTGAGGGACTGGCTCCAGTGCCACCAGTGGAGGAGCCTCAGTGCGGGCCGGTGGTGGGGATGCAGGGACGCACCACTGGGGGAGCCCCAGCTGTTCTGGAGGAGGGACCCACAGACTCCACTGTAGTCCCTCTCTGTGCAATCGGGCCCCCAGGTGAAACCAGAGAACAGCCCCTGCATTATTGGCCATTCTCCACCTCTGATCTGTACAACTGGAAAGCCCAAACTGCTAAATTCTCTGATAATCCAAAAGATCTAACTGACTTGCTGGAAAGCATTCTCTTTACCCACCAGCCCACCTGGGATGATTGCCAGATGCTTCTGAAATTTCTCTTCACCATGGAAGAGAGAGAATGCATCCAGACAGAAGCCCAGAAATTGGTTCTGGGAGAAGACAGGCAACCAACCCAGAATCTGGACATCATCAATGCAGCCTTCCCCCTGTCCCATCCCATGTGGGACTTCAACACGGCAGAAGGTAAAGAGAGCCTCTGGGTCTATCGCCAGACTCTAATGGCAGGTCTCAGGGCGCGGCACACAAGCCCACTAATTTGGCCAGAGTATATGATGTTAGAAAAGAGAAAGATGAGAGTCCGGCCACATTCCTGGAACGGCTTACGGAAGCCTTCAGGCGGTACACTCCTATGAATCCAGAAGCACCAGAAAGCAAGGCAGCTGTTATAATGGCTTTTATTAATCAAGCCGCCCCAGATATTAGAAGAAAGTTGCAGAAAGTAGAGAGATTAGGTGAAGAAAGCCTCCAAAACTTATTAATAGTGGCAGAAAGAGTGTACAACAACCGAGAAGGTCCAGAAGACCAACAGACCAGAGTAAATGATCACCAGACCCACAACTTGGCTAAAATCCTGCTGGCCACTACCACCAATGACCCTCAGGAAAAGCAGAGATGACTCAAGCAGCTGGCAGGAGAGCCAGGTAAGAAGAGCGGTTTCCAAAAGGGATGCCCCAGATTGGCTAAAAACCAGTGTGCATACTGCAGGAAGGAGGGACACTGGGTACAAGATTGTCCGGAAAAACCTCCAGAACCTAAAGAAAGTTTGCTGCCCTGTGGGTGTGGACTCAACCTTTCATTCCAAGGAGGCGAGCTTACCTCGAACGGGGAAAGAGTCCTAACCCTGGAAGATTAGGGGGGGTCAGGGTTCAGAACCCCTCCCCAAACCCAGGGTAATGCTGAAGGTGGAGGGGAAACCCATGCAGTTTCACGTGGACATGGGCGTGCAGCACTCCATCCTGTTACAATCACAGGGAAAGATGGCAAATAAAACATCGTGGGTGCAGGGTGCCATGGGCACCAAGCCATACCCATGGACCACCCAAAGAACAGTGAACCTTGGCATGGGCTGGGTATCTCACTCCTTTATAGTCATCCCTGAGTGCCCGTACCCCCCACTAGGATGGGACTTACTCACCAAAATGAGTGCCCAGATCAGCTTCCATCCAGGAGGAACAGAAATCTTAGACAAAGATGGACACCTTATCCAGGTGCTCACTATAAGCTTAGAGAATGAGTATCGCCTCCACCAGAGCACTCCACCACCAATGGAGGATATTAACCGTTGGTTACAGGACTTTCCCCAGGCATGGGCAGAGACGGGGGGAACGGGACTAGCCAAGCACTGGCTGGCTGTGTTCATTGAGCTCAAATCAGGAGCCGATCCGGTCAGAATCCGGCAGTACCCAAAACCCCTGGCCGCCCAAGAAGGTATAACTCCTCACATTCGGTGACTATTAAGTGAGGGAATATTGCGGCCCTGCTAGTCAGCCTGGAACCCTCCCCTGTTGCCAGTGCGAAAACTGAACTCAAACGACTACAGGTCGGTTCAAGACTTATGTGAGGTAAACTGGCGGGTGATGGATATACACCCTACAGTTCCGAATCCCTACACCCTCCTCACCACCCTGCCCCCAACCAGGGCATGGTATACTGTGCTAGATTTAAAGGATGGCTTTTTCAGCCTACCCTTGGCCCCCAAAAGCCAGGACATCTTCACCTTCAAGTGGACAGACCCAGAAAGAGGCATCAACGGTCAGCTCACCTGGACACGACTGCCTCAAGGATTCAAGAATTCACCCACCATCTTCGATGAGGCACTGCATGAGGACTTGGGTGAGTTCCATACAGAACACCCCAACCTGACTCTGTTGCAGTATGTAGATGATATCCTGCTGGCAGCAGAAGACCAGGACACATGCCTGCAAGGTATCAAGGACTTGTTACAGACTCTGGGCACCCTGGGGTACCGCACCTTGGCCAAAAAAGCACAAATCTGCAGAAAAGAGGTGAGCTACCTGGGGTACAAAATAAAAGAAGGGCAGAGGTAGTTAACAGATGCCAGAAAAGAGACAGTCCTAAAAATACCCCCACCGCAGAATGTCGGACAGGTGTGTGAGTTTCTGGGATCAGCGGGGTTCTGTCGCTTGTGGATCCCTGGGTTTGCTGAATTGGGTAAGCCACTGTATGAGGCCACTAAAATCAAGCAGGACTTTGTTTGGACGGTGGCTATGAGCCAAGCCTTTAATAACCTCAAACAGGCGTTACTCTCAGCCCTGGCCCTTAGGTTACCTGATTTAACAAAGCCATTCTATTTATATGTGGATGAGCTAAAAGGCATTGCAAAGGGAGTCCTAGTGTAGCAACTGGGTCCCTGGAAAAAGCCCATAGCCTACCTTTTGAAGAAGTTGGATCCGGTAGCAGCAGGATGGACCCCATGTTTAAAAATCATTGCAGCGGTTGCCACCATGGTCAAAGACACTGACAAAATAACCATGGAGCAAGAACTGTATGTTACTACCCCCCATGCCATCGAAGGGGTGTTTAGGCAACCGCCAGATCAGTGGATAAGTAACACTTGGTTAACACACTACCAGGGCTTACTTTTAAACCCCACTAGAATCTTGTTCCAAACTCCCACCTCCTTGAACCTGGCTACGCTGCTCCCCAATCTGGACTGGGAGGCGCCCCTCCACGACTGTCAAGAAATCCTGGCCCAGGTACCCGGAGTGAGGCCCGATCTTCAGGACCAGCCCTTGCCCAACACAGAAGCCACCTGGTACACTGATGGCAGCAGCTTTGTCTGAGATGGGGCCAGATATGCAGGGGTCGCCGTAACCACAGAGATGGAGACCGTTTGGGAGGAGCCATTGGCAGCCGGAACTTCAGCACAACGAGCTAAGTTGATCTTGCTAACCAAGGTGCTGACTCTGGGAGTGGGAAAATAGGTGAACATTTACACCGACAGCAGGTATGCGTTCGCCATGGCACACATACATGAGGCCATCTACAGAGAAAGGGGGCTACTGACGGCAGAGGGAAAGTTTATTAAAAACAAGACTGAGATCCTTG
The DNA here is from genome assembly GCF_000164805.1 of Carlito syrichta. Lineage (NCBI taxonomy): Eukaryota > Metazoa > Chordata > Mammalia > Primates > Tarsiidae > Carlito > Carlito syrichta. The sequence goes on from NW_007258431.1 coordinate 223,763, forward strand.
AGTTGCTACAGGTCCTCTGGTTGCCTAAAGCATTAGCCGTTATTCATTGCCCTGGGCGCCAGACTGCAGACACGCCAGTAAGTAGCCAGGGGCAACTGCTTAGCAGACTTAAAAGCAAAGGAGTCAGCTATTTCTGTGGACTGTGTCTTAGTGACCATGCTGCCGGACCCAGGGCCACCAGCAATTCCAAACAGCCCAGAGTACACAGAGGAAGATTTAAATTGGATCAAGCAACAGCCTATGGCACAATGCTTGAATGGCTAGTGGAAGCCAGCAGACTGCAGTGTAATCCTGCCAGAGAAACTGGGACAGCAGCTTCTCACAAAGACGCGCAAAAGTACTCACATGGGAATAAAGAAAATGGGAGACTTGATACGCCATGCTAAAATAACCATCAGAGACTCATCATCAAAGATTGCACAAATTGTAGCCAAATGCCATGCCTGTCAAGTAACAAATGCCTACTCACACAAGTCCAACCCAGGAACCAGGCCCAGAGGAAATCGACCAGGAGCATACTGGGAAACGGACTTCACGGAGGTAAAACCTGGAAAGTATGGTTACAGGTATTTACTGGTGTTTATAGACACTTTTTCAGGCTGGACTGAAGCTTTTCCTACCAAACATGAGACGGCACAAATAGTGACCAAGAAGCTCCTAGAGGACATCATGCCAAGGTATGGCTTCCCTGGTCCAAATAGGTTCGGACAATGGACCAGGCTTCATCTCTAAGGTAACTCAGGGGATACCTCAGGTTCTTGGGGCAGATTGGAAATTACATTGTGCTTACAGACCCCAATGTTCAGGACAGGTAGAGCGTATGAAAAGATCATTAAAAGAAACCTTAACTGAATTAGCCCTGGAGACTGGCGGTGACTGGGTGGCTCTCCTCCCTTTCGCCCTCTATAGGATGTATAACTCCCCCTATAAAATGGGCCTCACCCCTTTTGAAATCATGTTCAGCATTCCACCACCCATTGTTCCAAAGTTAACACCTGAGGTACTTGTGGAATTTGATGACCAAAAACTCCTTTTTTCCTTAAGAGCACTGCAAAGGACACACGAACAGGTGTGGCCGGTATTAAAGTCCCTCTACGAAACCGGGCCGCCCCCGGATCCACACTGCTACCGGCCAGGAGACTGGGTGTATGTCCGCAGACACCAGCACCAGACACTCCAGCCACGTTGGAAAGGACCCTATGTCGTCATTCTAGCCAAACCCCCACACTCAAAGTAGACGGGATCGTCCCGTGGGTCCACTACACACACATCCGGCCGGCAGACCCCCCTCACAGTGTTAAAGGACTATGTGCCAGAATGGAAAAGTGTGCCAAACAAGGACAATGTTCTAAAGCTAAGATTGTGCCACTCTCACTTGTCCCCATAAGGCTAATAATATATATATTATATTTCTTATGTAATGTGGTAGCTAACCCACACCAGCCCCAAAACCTAACATGGCAGGTTATAGACATTTCCACGAGCAATGTCATTTGGCAAGCTTCTAATATAGCACCTCCTCGGACATGGTTTCCAACCATGATATGGGATTTGAAACAACTTTTTCCCAAGGGGGAGGGACCCCGAAAAACCTGGCAGTTCTATGTATGCCCTGGGCATGATCAGGATAAAAACTGTAGAGATGTCGCCGCACTCCATTGCCCCAAATGGTCTTGTGTCTCCATGGGAGACATAACTTGGAGCCCCGCAAAGTTCCATGATCTAATTACAGTACAGAGAAAAGAACAGAATTGCCCTTCCTTCCTACCCTGTAGTACCATAGTCGTGAGCTTTACCCAGAAAGGCAGAAGCGCTCAGGGTTGCGAAACAGGACAAACATGGAGAATTAGAATGTATGACCCAATACAAGTGGGACATTGGGATCCAGGTAATGTCTTTCTAATTAGGCTAACCATTCGACCCCCTTACCAGAAAATCTTTAATGTGGGACCCAACCAGGCTGTTGTGGCGCCTAAGCCCAGGCCTACTGCTAAACCAAGACTTAGGCCCCCGTCTGTGGCCCGCCACCCAGCTGTCGCCATCCCCCAGCTTAGACCTTTAACCACCACATCTGCCCTTTCAGCTACCACCCTTCCAGGTTCTAATGCCACCATATTTGTTTCTACCACCACCTCACCTTCACCAGCCCCTCACCCTCTTCAACATCCTCTCTGGCAATTGCTAAGTCAAGCCTACCTGTTCCTTAATGCAACTAGGCCAGAGTTCACCCAGTCATGCTGGTTATGTTATGACATCCAGCCCCCTTATTATGAAGGAATTGTAATGGGAAACTATACAACCAAACCTAATTCCATTTCTTGTGGATGGCAGCCAGCAGCCCAGGGACTCACTATCCAGTCAGTAACAGGCCAAGGGCTATGCATAGGCCGCCCCACACCAAAGTTTCAGTCCCTATGCAATATTACGCAATCAGTATCTAGCCTAGATTATCGCCTGCCCCCCAAAAATAGCTGCTGGACCTGTTCAACTGGATTAACCCCTTGCTTTCATGGTCAGGTCCTCAATCAGACCCAAAATGGCTTCTGCATGCTAGTCCAGTTACTTCCAAAAATCCTATACCATTCTGAGGAAGAAGTGCTCCAGTGGTTTGGCACAAATATCCACCGGAGAAATAAAAGGGAGCCAGTCATTTCCCTGGCGGTTCTCTTTAAGCTCGGACTAATAGGAACAGGGATGGGTATTGCCTCCCTAGCCACCCAGAGCCATCATTATAATAGCCTTAGGGCTGCTATAGACATAGACATTGAAAGAATTAAAGTTTCCATCTCTCACCTTCAGGAGTCCCTAACCTCCCTATCCAAAGTAGTCCTACAAAACCATAGAGGGCTAGACTTATTATTTCTGCAGCAGGGAGGAACATGCACCACCCTGGGAGAAGAATGTTGTTTCTATACAGACCACTTGGGTGTTGTCAGGAAATCCATGGCTAAGGTGAGTGAAGGATTGACTGAACAAAAAAAAAATGAGAAGAGCAATACAACTGGTTTGAAGCTTGATTCAATCGCATCCCCTGGTTCACTACATTAATATCCACCATAACTGGCCCCCTTGTTGTCTTAATGCTCATACTTATTTTCGGGTCTTACATCATCAACAAGCTTATAGCCTTGGTTAAAAATTGAGTCAGCACCATTCAACTAATGGTACTCAAGCAGCAGTACCAATCACTTGGTACTCACCCTTGCTGTCTCAACTCTCCTACCCATTTTCAGGATAACCTGAAAGACACCTATGTAAACCCATGATTGGGTCTTATTTTTAGGTTCCTCTGAGAGGAGGGAATGAGAGACTCAAAAGACTCAAAAGAACTATACTTGCTATGAAAGAAACATTTACTATATGAATTCCTACCTCATGTTCACTGTATTTTATAAATCCCTACCTCAAACCCCGTAAGACTAGGCATATGTAAGACGCCTGGTAGTAACTGTAACTGTAAAGTTACAAAATATTTGCAGTGTTTGTACTTAGAACTTTGTTAAGTTTTTGTTTGTCCCATAATAACCACGTTAAATGAAATAACTGGTTTCTTCTGCTTCTGCAACTGCTGCTGGCAGCGTGTGAATGTTAAGCAATAAGCCCCTCCCGGACATTCCTTTGCCTGAATTATGGTAGGTTCTGTGGCGCCAGCCACTCTTCTGGTGGGCTCTGTGTTGTTTCAAACCTGCTTGTATGTCGAAGCTGACTGTAAACCGTAGCTTATCTGACATTCCAGGAGGCTTAACTACCTCCCCTCCACCCATTTGGCCATTAGTAGTCAATCACGGGCAACTGAGCCCACGTCCACACAAATCAAAAATGAACCAACCAATCTCAAGCTCTCCTGTCCCCTGACATCACCGCAGACCTAATTGAGAATATGTAAGGTCCGTGGACTTCGTTTTCTACACCATGCCTTCTTCTAATTGGATAATGTCTCAAGCCTAGGAAAAGCCTGTCACGCCCAGTCCCTCCCTCGTAACTGTGTATATAAACTACTTGCTCTACTAGGTCAGGGCTCTTGTTCCTGTACCGCTGCACCAGTTACAGACGTGAGCCCAGACTCGAGCCTGAATAAAGATCCTCATGTGATTTGCATCGGAGCTGGCTCTTTGGTGTTCTCTCAGATTCAGAATTCGGGTGCAACAACAAGAATGTTAAAGAATTGTACAGCTCTTACCTGAAGTTCAGACATTTTCAAAAATAAATGTTTCTCACATTATTTGCAAGCTTTTTTTTGACATCCAGCGTGCTGAAATGTTTTTTTGTTTGTTTGCTTTTTGGAAACTTTGTTCATCTTTGTGGTTGCTTTTTTTGTTTTTTGGTTTGTTTGTTTTTGGCAAAGGGTTTGCTGACCTCCTCACTTGGAAATAGCAGAAAATTCCTCACCAGAACTTCTTTTGGACCATAATGTATAAGACCTTGAATAATCCAGAGTAACTGAGTTAAGGTGTATAATATAGTAAAGTATGTGACTTTATCAAGGGTAGAAAGTACAAGAGCCAGGGTCACCTTTTTTGTTTAAATCAGCTAAAGGGAAACATCAGTTCTACCTTTAGATGAGTCAGGTTTTGAAAATATTCCAAAGTACAGTGACCTATGTTTTAGAATTCTCTCATTGCAGGTACCATTACTGTGTCAGTATAAATGTCTGAAAGTGATAAATTGCATTAAATGAGAACATTAATTTTGATGTTATACTTGCTTACGCAATGAATTGCCAATATCATACCAGACGATTGCTGAAATAAACTACCACTTTCTTTCTCCAAATACCCACATAGGCTCAAGTAATTATTACATCATTCTTAGTAGGGTGATTAGAAGAAAAGTTAGGAGGATAAATCAAGTTAAACCTGAGTAGATGATAATTTACTTAGTTTGTCTTTTTCTAAATATTTAAAAAATATCATACTGCTATAGATAAAGGATAGAAATATTGACAGGGACATCATGTTCAGTTTAGATCTGAAAGTATAGAAGAATATTTTCTGGGCAGATAGATCTCATTGATACATCTATCTAGTAACTTTTCATTGGTGCCTAATATATCAGGCATTGTTCAAGAGTTGAAATTTGAAAAGGAATGGGAAAGGATTTCAGCTTTCATAGACCCTATAGAAAATTTAAAGAACAAACAAGCAAACAGGTAAACCTCTTACCACAATTATTTTTTGAATGATGTTTTAACAGAGACCTACCAGAGTCCTACTACTTAATAAAAAGAAAGAATAACCATCTATATCTGGGGCAGAGAAGATGGTCATCATAGATAGACTTTGCAGCAAATTGGATGGAGTTGAAGACCATCATACCAAGTGAATGGTCATCGAGTCAATGAACTGAATACTGCATGTTCTCATGCATAAGTGGTCCCTGAACACTAGACATATTAGCACAAGGGTGGGATTAGCAGTCTCAGGGTACTGCTTTGGGTGGAAGATGGGAGGCATGTGACAACATAAAGGGTACCTACTTCACTATTAGGGGAAGTGACGTACTGTTAAAAACTCAAATTTTACCTGCATGCAGCCTATATATGTATTTAATTTTCATGTGTACTTCACAAGTTTATAATAAATAACAATAAAAAATAAAAAAACTTTAAAAGAAAAATATTCAGTATTTGATATCATGTCAGAATTCTACACATATTTTAATAATTTAAAATGGTTTTTTGATTGCTGTAAAATGTCTTTGAAATTTAATGAGACTTGACTTGCAAATGCAATAACTCATATTTTAAACCTTAATTGAAAAAATCCTTGATATATTAAGTTGTATCATGTACATGACACAAACTATAGAAACCTATTAGACCAAATGAAAGGAAAAAAGTTTTTCTGCAGAAATCAAATGCAGATAGAAAGAACTGGCAGATGAAAATAATTGATAGGTGATCAGAATAGTCCATCTATGATCTGTAGGTACTGCTAAACATTTCCTCAAAAGTTAATAGGTATACAACATTTCCTATATTAATTTCAAACTGGAAATGCTAAGCAATAAAAAGACTATGTGTCATCACTCAGGAAGCAAAGTAACTTTAACCGTAAATGAATTCATATAAAGCATTAACTGTATTAATGTACAATATCCATCAGATGATGTCAACAATGGTCATATTGTCTGTGACTTGGCTTAGTGAAGAGAATTTTTACTCCCTTGTTCCCTGTGAGAAGAGAAAACCCTCTAACTACATGGGTTTCTAATTGCACCTCACTTCCCCTAATAGTGGACAGCTACACTATGTGTTGTCATATATCCCCCATCGTCCTCCCAAAGCCGTGCCTTGAGACTACTGATCCCACCCTTGTGCTAAAGTGACTAATGATGAGGGCCCACTTATGAGTGAAAACATGCAGTATTCAGTTAGTTGTTTCTGTGATCGTTCATTTAGTATGATGGTCTTCAACTCCATCCAAGTTGCTCTGAAGTCTATGATTTTGTTTTTCTTTATGGCTGTGTAACACACCATCGTATATATGTACCATATTTTCCTTATCTAGTCCACTTTTAGTGGGTATTAGGGTTGATTCCATTATTTTTGGTATTGTAAAGAATGTGGCAATACACATGAGTGTACAGGTGTCTTTTTGGTAGAGTGATTTATGCTCCTACAAGTATATTCTCAGGAGAGGGATTACTGGATCGTATGAAAGGTAAATTTTTTGTTATTTTAGGAATTATCACACTGTTTTTCATAGAAAGTGAACTATCTTGCGTTTCCATAAACAATGTAAAGCATTCCATTTTCTCTGCACCTATGCTTGTTTGTTTTGGATTTCAAGCAGTCATATTTCTCTAGAAGATATGCTCCCCTCTATTGGACTCCAAGCAATCATAACCAGGAAAGTTGACACAGAAAATTAGAAACGTGTTACTACTGCAAAGAAAGACAGACATAGTAAGACTGGAATATTTAGACCTCAAATTGAAATTACAATGAACACTATAATATAAACTGTGCTTCAGGTGGCAACATAGACCATTCAAGCACAGATAATTACTGAAAATAATAAGGTGACACTTAGAAGGTGAACATGACTCAAAGAGCTATGAAAATCAATTAGCCAAAAATAACCTGTTCCATAAAATTGAGAAATGCAAGTGAAGCCATACTTTAACCTTTACCCTATGTTTGTCCTACATTATATCTGCTAGACAATATTCAAAAAAAATTGAACTTTTTCTGGAAAGACAAATGTCTTTAGGGTTAAGGAAGCTAGGACATCATCTTGGCCTCCCTTTCTCTGAATACTACCTCCCCCCCAAAAAATGCATTCAAATCCAATAACAGGCATCTATCTTTAAACAGTATCCTTTGCCTTCTGACTCAAAATTATCTTTAATTATAAGATTCTATTTACATTAAACAAAATCTTGCTCCAAGACGTTACTTATCAGATGGGCATTTGAATATACCTTTACTTTTAAACTTAGTGAAATAAATGCTTTTTAATAAGTATTTCTATGTCAAGCCCTATGCTTGGCTTTATAGGAATTACAAAATAAGCAAACAAATAAAGCATGCCATCAGTCACTGTACTTTCTCAATTTCTCTCATTTTGCTTTCTTCCTTTTTTGTCTTTTTTTTCTCTTCCCCCGCTTTTCATTGTTTTCTACTCTTCTCTCATTGAATCTGAGAATGAAATTATTATAAGGAGATATATATATTACCCACCAATGAGGTACATTTATGAGACTTTCTTGCTAGTTATTATATAGGTAATATTGTAGCTACAAAAATAATGGGGCCAAAACTAAATAGCTGATTAAATCCATAGCTAATAAAATAATTTGAATTCACTAATTAACAGTTGATAAATGAAAACAGAAAGCACAATTATAAAATTATATGTGGTAATTGCTTTTGTGATTCATTTTGCTTGTTTTTACTTTCATGTGTCCTATCATGCAAATTCACTTTTTAATTGAGAAATTAACTGGTATATATTTATGGCATACAACATGTTTGAAAAGTATATAATATATATTGTGGAATGGGTAAAGTGAACAAATTAACATATGCATTATCTCACATGCTTATCTTTGTGTGTGAAGTGAAAACACTTAAAATCTACTCTCAGTAATTTTCAAGTATACAGTAACAATATTGTTATTAACTACAGTAACCATGTTGTACAGATTTCTTTAACTTATTTTTCCTGAATGATTGAAATTTGTATCCTTTGACCTTCATCTCGCCAATCTCCTCTGCTCCCCCTTCCAGCATCTGATAGCCATCATTCTACTGTCTACTTCCATGATTTATTTCTTTTTCTTTTATTAGATTCTGTATATGAGACCATGTGGTATTTGTCTATCTGTGTCTGGCTTATTTCACTTAACATACTGTTGTGCAACATTGTTCATAGTATTGCAAGTGATAGGATTTTCTTGTTTATAAGGCTAAATATCACTGCCAAGTCCTCAAAAGCAAATATGGCAAAAGCTGATTGATAGGTGGAAACTTTTCAAACTAAAAAGTTTTTGCAATAGCAAAATAAACCATCAAGAGAGTATAGAGATAACTCATGGAATGGGAAAACATATTTACAAGCTATGCTTCAGTCAAAGGCCTAACATCCCGGATCTACAATGAACTCAAAAGAATTGACAAGAAAAAATAAAAATAAAAATAAGAAAAATATTCAATAGTGGGAAAAGGATGCAAACAGACACTTCTCCAAAAAAGGCATTCAAGTAGCCAGTGAACATATTAAAAAATGCTTCACTTCACTTCACTTCACATTCAAATAAATGCAAATCAAAACCACAATGAGCTAATACCAAATACCAGTAAAGACGGCTACAATAAAAGTTAAAAAAAAAAAAAAAAAAAACAGACGTTGACTCAGCTGCAAAGAAAAGGGAATACTTCTATACTGTTTGTGGGAATGTAAGCTGGTTCAACTTTTCTGGAAAACTGTGTGACAGTTTCTCAGAGAACTAACAATTGAGTTTCCATATGATCCAGAAATCACACTTCTGGGAATATACCCAGATAAACGTAAATTGCTCTACCAAAGAGACCCCTGCACACATATGTTCTTTGCAATACTATTCACAATAGCAAAAACATGGAACCAACTCAGTTGCTCATCAAAAGTGGACTGGATCAGGAAAATATGGAACATATACACGATGAAATATTATGCAGCCATCAAGAAGTGCAAAATCATGTTCTTTGCAGCAACACAGATGTAGCTGGTGACCATCACACTAATTGAAGTATAACAAAAATCAATAACAGAACACTGTATGTTTTCACACATAAGCAGGTCTTGATCACTGGTGACATGAAAACAAAGGTGACCACAACAGATGGTGGACACTGCTAAAAGAGGGAGAGATGGAGGAGGGATAAGAGGCACAAAGCAGCACACTGAGTATCAGACCCACTATTGGGGAAAGAGGGCCCACTAGAAGTCCAAACCTTGCCTGCACACAATTTACTTATATAGTAAATCCTCACATGTACCCAACAACTCTAAAATAACTTTTTTAAAAAACTGAAAAAAAAATAGGGAAGACTGAATAGTCTTCCCTTGTTTATAAATACCACATGCTCTGTATCATTTTATCTGTTGATAGGCACTTAGGGTGATTCCTTGTTTGAGCAACTGTGAATAGTGATCAATGAACATGGGAGGGTAGATAATCTTTTGGCATACTGATGTCATTTCCTTTGGATATATAACCCATAATTGGATTGCTGAATCATATGAAGATTTATTTGCGGAACTTCAGTACAGTTTTCCAAAATAGATAGATTAATGTACATTCTCATCAATAATGTATCAAGATTTCCTTTTCTCCACATATTTGCCAACTCTTTGTCATCTTTCATTTTTTATTTTTTGAGTCTAATCATTTTAACAGGTGTGAAGTGATAGCTCATCATTAAAATTTTGTTCCTCTGATGATTAGTGCTGTTGAACAATTTATTCATATATTTGTGGATAATTTTGGTGCCCTCTTTTGAGAAATATCTATTCAGGGCTTTGCTAATTTTTTAAATTATCTTGTTGCTATTGAGTTTTTTGAATTCCTTTATTTTGAATTTCAACCTTTTATCAGATGTGTGGTTTACAGAGTTGTTTTTCACTCTGTAGCTTGTCTGATCAAGCTGTTCATGTCTCCTTTGCTGTACAGAAGTTTAATATCATTCCATTTACCTATTTCTGCTTTTGTTACCACTGCTTTTGGGTTTATATCCAAACAATCATTAGCCAGACCAATGTCATGGAGTTTTCTTTACTGTTTTCCTCTAGTAGTTTTACAGTTTCATTTCTTGCATGTAAGTATTTAATTGATCTTGAGTTGATTTTTGCATATGGTGTGAGATAAAGTTCTAATTTTATTTTTCTGCATGTGGATATTTAGTTTCACAGCATTATTTCTTTAATAAACTATCTTTCCCCCATTGTGTGTTCTTGGTATCTTTGTCAAAAATCAACTGACCATAAATGTGTGGATTTAGGGGGGGTACTTTTTACAATGTCCCATTGGTTTACGTGACTGTTTTATGCAAGTATCATACTGTATCGATTATTATATGTTTATAGTAGATTTTGAGATTAGGTAATGTGATGCCTCTAGGTTTGTGTTTTTGCTCAAGTTTATTTTAGCTATTTGGGATCTCTCATGGGTCATAAAAATTATAGGACTTTTTCCTATTTCTGCAAAAACTGTCACTGGAATTTTGATGCAGATTGCATTAAGTTTGTAGCTTGTTTTGGGTAACATTTTTGCAACATTAATTTTAACTCATGAACACTGGGTATTTTCCACTTATTTTTGTCTTCTTAAATGACTTTCATAAATGTTTTATAGTTTTCAATGTACAGTAGTTTGCAATGTAAATTTATTCCCAAATATTTTATTTTATCTTTTGTAGCTATCATAAATTAGATTATTTTCTTGATTACTTTTTCAAATAGTTCATTGTTAGTGTTTGGAAATTCTACTGATATTTTGTTTGCTGATCTTTTATTCTACAACTTTCCTGAATTTTTTTATTAGTGCTAATAGTTTTTGATAGTCTTTAGGATTTTCTACATATAAGATCATCATCTGTAAACAGAAACAATTTAACTCCTTCTTTTTTAATTTGAATACATTTTTTTTCTTGTCTTACTGCTTGACTAGTTCTTCTGGTACTATGTTGAATAGAAGTGGCAGGAGTGGACATCCTTAACTTATTCCTGACCTTAGAAGAAAACTTTTAACTTTTCATCATGGAATATGGTGTTAGCTGCAGGCTTATCACATATGAGCTTTATTAATGGACATTCATTCTGAATTTAGTTTTTTGACACTTTTTATGATAAAGAGATAATGGATTTTGTCAAACGTATTCTCTGCATCTACTGAGATGATCATCTGTTAATGTGGTGTATCACATGCATTGTTTTGCATATGATGAACCATCCTTACAACCCAATCCCACTTGAGCAGAGTGAAATGATCCTCTTAATATGTTGTTGAATTTTATTTGTTAGTATTGTGTTGAGGATTTTTTTGCATCTCTCTTCATCAGAGATACTGGCCTGTCATTTTTTCTTCTTCTAGTATGTTTGCTAGGCTTTGATATCAGAGTAATGCTGGCCTCATAAAACGAGTTTGAAAGTGTTTCCTCCTCTTCAATTTTTTGGGAAGAATCTGAGGGCATCAGTGTTAGTTTTTCTTGAAATGTTTGGTAGAATTCATCAATGAAGTTATCAGGTCCAGGTCTTTTCTTTGGTAGGAGACTTTGTTTTTTTATATTTATTAGTCTGTTCAGATTATTTCTTCATGACAGTGAATTATTGAGAAAGCTACACTGCATCTCTAGGTACAGGTAATCAAGGACATTTTCAAGAATGAAAACTGGAAATTATAGGTTTGGCTCTATGAATTACTGCAGTTGCTTATAAAAATGCTTTTCCACAAGAATTACTTTCATTATAAACAGCAAATCCAAGCTAATGTATGAACCAAAGTCATCAGCAAGAGTGACAAAATGCTGCAGAATTGTTATCAAGAGCAACTTTTAGGATTGTTTGATGGGGGTAGTAGGAGAAGCCTAATTTGGGGGCTGAAAATAGGACTCACAATTCCTTTTAAAATATTCAGAACATGTTAGTTTGAAAATAAATCACTTCTAATTGCATTTCTACTTGGGAATAGCATAAAGAAGATAGTTAATATTTCATTGTTATCTTCAATAAGAAGATAAAATTACAACTATTTAGTAGTAATCCTGGTGGGATCAAAAATGTACAAACATTTATTGCAGGCTCAGATTATCCATATAAACCATAAAAATCTTAGCTTCATTTTGCTGGACAGAAGCATATATCCTGGGGAAAGAGGCTGACACACGAATAAACAGTTTATTATTATCATCATAATTAGTTTTCATAATTAGTCTTATGTTAATATTGAAACAGTTTTGGAGATTTAGTCCATATTTACATGCATTCTGTTAGGTTTTGTTGTATTACAATTAAGCGTGCTAAAGTTTGTTTTTAACAATGTCAAGTATATTCTCAATAGTTAGCAGGGACAGTTTTAAAATTTTCAATTAACAAATTAAATATATTAGATTATGTTCATACTGCCACTTTGATGAAATGAAAGTTTAAGTAGAGGCACAGATACTAGTAGTATGTGAAATACACAAAAGGTAACAATTAAAAACACATGAAGGGAAAAATGTTTTGAATTTTTTATAGAAGTTAGGACAAGTTAACACTAATAATGACTAGATATTTGTATTATAAAAAACAATTATTCTTTTTATCGATTTGAAGAAATTTAAGATTGTTAATATATTTCATATTAGATGCACTCAGCATGGTTTCTGGCAGTATGTTCTTAATATGTTCTAATAACTCACAATGCAATCATTTTTAGTTTCATTTAAGCAGAAATAGCTATAAGCTGCCTTACCTTACTTATCTTTTGCTTCTTTGAGATGTTCTAGTTAGACTTCAAAAATAATAAAAAGTATCAGTAAGAAGCAATATACTCTCACACTATATGATTATCAAGAGAACATTCATTTTATTTGAAATACTGCTCCTTTCCCATTCACAGAATATACATAAAGGACTTTTACATATTGTTTTCAGGTAATTTTTAGATGCCTTTTTTGTTGGACAATTTAATAATATTAAATTCAGGGTACTTTTACGTAGATGCATAATTCACATCTGGTAAATCAAGTGCCAACCTTTTTGAAGAGTGAAAACAAACAAACAAACAAACAAACCCTTAAAATTTGGTCGAGTGTGGGATTGTTGATAATAATAAAAACTCAGGTATAACTAGCTATATCTAAAACAAAGTCTCCTTCTTTTTAAAGTTATTCACATATATAACATCAATGCTTTTACTATCATTATCAATAACATCAATACTGTAAATATATTAATGAAATGTTGGACATTATGTACGTATTTTATAAACATATACACATGAGGTTATTGACATAGGAAACCACTTATTTGCTCACAGTTTACATTCATTGTTTTTATTTCTGATTAGCTATATGTGATCTAGTAACACCTATCACAGTCTTTAATGGTCTGTCAACTCTGCTGAGGACCAATAATCTATACAATTTGGATATGTAAACATATTATTTTATTTCTAGAAAAAAATAGCTTTCTGGACAAGGAATCTTATTCTTCCAGTACTCTCCCACTGTTGCTGCTGTCCTTGCTTCTGTTCCTTCTCCCACCACCTCCACCCCCATCTCTGCCTTTAAATCCACTTGAATTCTTAAGGTACCAAGGGATCAAGCATGTCAGCTGGGAATATCTGGGTTAACTATAAAAAACTGTTCAAAATCTTCATCTTCTGCTCATTCTTTACATATGTATGTAAAGACCCTGGACAGTGTTCTATAGGACAGAAGATACTCTGGATTGTCCTACTTTTTCTATTAGCCTAAGTCCATGTGCTATCCTGATGCTCCCTTTCTCTGATTTCCAGTGTTCCTTGACTTTCCAGTCATTGATTAATGATTTGCATTGCTTCTACACAATTCTTGTTTGCAATTTCTCTGTTCTGATTTTGGTCTTCGGTACTCGGAAAAATAACTCAATAGTGATTTTCTGTAACTCCAAGAGAGATAATTTTCTTCTACTTTCTTGGCCATAGTTGATTATTCTACTAGTACTAATCAACTGAGAACCTTTGGCTAACATTGTTCAAACCTACGGTTAAAATTTCAAATGCAGCCGGGCTCAGTGGCTTAGCCTGTAATCCCGCACCTTTGGGAGGCTGAGGTGAGTGGATTGCCTGAGCCCCTGGGTTCGAGACTTGCCTGGGCAGACGAGACCTCATCTCTACAATAAATCAAAAAATCAGCTGGGCATGGTAGCGCATGCGTATAATTCTGGCTACTTGGAAGGCTGAGGTGGAAGGATCGCCGGAGCCCAGCAGGTCGAGGCTGCGGTGGTCGGGAGTGGCCACTGCACTCCAGTCTGGGCGACAGAGTGAGACTCCAACTCAAAAAAAAAATTCAAATGCAAGTTTCAGTAAGATGGTGATGGCATAGCCGGGACCCTAAGATTCTCTGAAAGTGAGTTCCCAAAAAGACTCTTATTTTCCTTCCCACACCTCCTATCCACCACCAGCCACAAAGGTCTGAGGCCTGGAGACCCTTGGACCCACGCAATGCCGGCTATTGAGGCCTCTCAGCTGCTACTGCTCCACTATAGGTGGCCCCGGGCCTGACCGTGTGGCGATCCCATCTCCCTCCCCAGCTACAACATCTCACCCAGCGGCCCTTGGATACCGCCTTGTGGCGATCTGGGTTCCTTTGCTGGCTACACTGATCAGCCTGGCACTCAGTTGCTGCCAGCTCTCTCCCTGACTGGGCACCCAATTCAGTGAGCCCAGTGGTCACTTCTCAGGGTTACAGCTCCCTGCCCTGGGTTCTGGGCCCATGTCCAGCCCTATTTCAAAATGCTGTCAACTAGGGAGGCTCCAGGCATCTGTCCCTCAGAGATACCAGCTCCATTCCTGGAAGAAGTACTGTGTGCAGGGCCCAAAGTCACTGTCATCACTCACCACCCACCCTTTGGAGCTCCTGTCCCTGTGCTGGCAGAGGTACTCATTGTGGGACCCTATGGTTGTGTATTGGAACAGTATATCTTAAGGAGGTGCTGACCAGTCGCTCTCAGCGCTTAGCTCCAGAAGAAGGAATTTCTAGCTCCCTCCTCCAACCCAGGCCACTGGCAGCACACCAGATCCAACACCCAGTTGTGATCCCACAGACCATCATAGTGGATCGCCCATGGACCTGGGTGAGTGGAGAGAAAGGACAGGTGGAGAGAAAGGCTCCTTGAAAGAGGAACTGCCCACCACAGCCATTTTCCAGCAAGGATTTGCATTTCCCTGCCCATCTACAAGTAGCTACCACCATGGTTTCTAAGGTAACTTCACTAAACAGGAGAAAAAAGGCCCCGCCTATGCTGAATCAGATACAGGAAACTCAGGCCTGCTGCAAACCTCACAGGCAGCAAGCCAAGGGAACCAACCCAAGCTTGGAATAAAGCTATCTGCCTGCAATGAAAGCAAAGGGAAGAGACTAGAGATCAGAGCTGAAGAGACTTTAGACACTCAGAAAAGATGCCAGAGGTAGTCTGGTTTCTTATATTGATTTCTGATTTTATTGTTTTGATTATTTTGCTCACTTTTGTTTGCTTTTTTATCTAGACTACCTGTTTGTGTTAGGGAAAAACACATGAAAAGGCATGAGTTTATTGGACTGTCTTTATGTGATCACTGGTATGCTTTAGCAAATTTTGTTTGTGTGTCTGTTTTTCACTCTTTTCTGTCCTTGTGTCTCCTTTTCACTCGTCAGTTGGTATGTATGTTTGTTTTCCCTCTCACTTTTCTTTCACTCAAACTTACTCCTGACCCCCACCTCTTCCATTATTTTCCTTTTTCAGGCTTTCTTTTATTCTGGGAAGCAAACCTAAACACCACAGCACAGACAGATTGTAAGCCAGTAGGAAATGGGTTCCAGTGTGCCCATACATCTGTTGGTGGATACTGGGATTTGCAGATAGATTCTGAATCGCAGCTTCCTCCTCAATTAAACCTCAAAACTACAAAAAGTACAGTCCCCAACCCACAGTCCAGCCTCAAAAGTGACAAAGCCAGAGGACCCTCATAAGGAAGAACAGGAGATTGAACAAAAGAAGTAAAAGCAACTCCACCTTCCTAGAAAAATAGAATTAAAGAAGGGGAGTGAAAGGGGAAGAGAGAAAAATATATAGAAATGAAGGAAATCCAAAAGAAGAACATGAGTCTCTCCCAGACCGTTGGGAAGGCAGACACTGAGAAAACTGACTTTGGAATGCAAACCATGCAGAGCCCCCAGAATGACTGGTCTCCAACTACAAACCTAGATATCAAGACATTGATGGAGAGATTAAAAAGAATTGGGGAGAGACAAGAAGAATCTAGAAAGAAGTTGATAACTGAGATAACAGTAGTAAAGAATACTGTGAATGAAATATATAACAAACTGATAAGCATGGAAAGCAGAAGTAGCCAAACAGAAGAAAGACTCTCAGAGCTTGAGGACCAAAATATAGAACTAACCCAAACTGTCAAAAACATAGAAAAGAAGCTTAAAAAGACAGGACAAAACCTTCAAGAGATGAGCGATCACTTCAAGAGACCAAATCTAAGAGTAATTGGACTTCCTGAAAAAGAAAGAGAGACAGAGGCCACCCTAGAACTAACATTTCATAAGATTATTGAAGAAAACTTCCCTCATCTCACCAGTCATGCGAAAATTCAAACACAAGAGATTCAGAGAATCCCTGCAAGAAAACAAGACCAACTCCCAGACACATAATAATTCATTTAATAAAGTAAGTATAAAAGAAAAAATCCTAAAGGCAGCAAGAGAAAAAGGCCAGATCACCTACCATGGAAGACCAATTACAATAGCAGCAGATTTATCTACAGAAACACTGCAGGCTAGGCTTGGAGCCCTATCTTCAAAGTTCTAAAAGTTAAAAAATTTCTACCAAGAATAACCTACTCAGCCAAGCTAAGCTTCATCAGTGAGGGAGAATAAAAATCTTTCGCATTCGTGACCTACCTGGACAACTTGGCGAGACCTCATCTCTATAATAAATAAAAAATGAGCTGGGCATGGTAGCACGCGCCTGCAGTTCCAGCTACTTGTAAGGCTGAGGTGGAAGGATCCGCAGCCTGGCAGGTCGAGGCTGCAGTGGCCGGGAGTGGCCACTGCACTCCAGTCTGGGCGACAGAGTGAGACTCCAACTCAAAAAAAAACCAAACCTTTCACAGATATCCAATCCCTAAGAACTTATGCTGCCACCAGACCACCTCTACAAGAAACAATTAAGAAAGTACTAAACACAGAGGAAAAGGAAAAAAGAACAATAATGTTCTTCACCAGAGTACAGGAAAAAGAGCAAAAGACACATGAACCAATCCCCAACCAAAAGAAAGACAACAAACAAAGAGAAACAACACCAACAGCTCAATAAGAACCTTATGATAAGCCGGGCTCGGTGGCTCAGCCTGTAATCCCACGCCTTTGGGAGGCTGAGGTGAGTGGATTGCCTGAGCCCACGGGTTCGAGATCCGCCTGGTCAGGCAAGACCTCATCTCTACAATAAATCAAAAAATCAGCCAGGTGTGGTAGCGCATGCCTGTAGTTCCAGCTGCTTGGAAGGCTGAGGTGGAAGGATCACCAGAGCCCAGCAGGTTGAGACTGCGGTGACCAGGAGCGGCCACTGCACTCCAGTGTGGGCGACAGAGTGAGACTCCAACTCAAAAAAAAAAAAGAACCTTATGATAGGGATCAACTCTCACATTTTGATAATTAGCCTGAATGTGAATGGACCAAATGCACCACTGAAAAGACATAGAATGGCAAAATTGATAAAATATCACCAGGCAACAATATATTGCCTTCAAGAGACCCATCTCACAAGAAAGGACACTCACAGACTCAAAGTGAAAGGATGGGAAACAAATTTTTAGGTGAACGGAAGACAAAAGAAAGGAGGAGACATGATCCTAATTTCAGATAAAATACCATTTAAGTTATCAAAAATTAAAAAAGTTACAGGATACTATATTATAATAAAAGTTTCACTCCATCAACAAGAAATATCTATCCTAAACATATATGCACCCAACATAGAAGCACCAACTTTCATAAAGCAGCTTCTAGGAAAACTCAAAAAAGATATTGACTCTAACATAATCATAGCTGGGGACTTTAATACCCCACTCACAACCCTAGACAGATCATCAGGACAAAAAATTAGCAATGAGATCTGGAACCTAAATGTGACTCGACCAAATGAACTTAATTGATACCTACAGAACATTCCACCCAATGACCACAGAATATACATTCTACTCATCACCACATGAAAAGTACTCTAAGATTGACGACATACTTGGCCATAAATCAAGCATAAACAAATTTCAAAAGATCAATTTTGTCATGTACCTTCTCGGACCACAGTGGAATAAAAGTAAACATCAACACCAACAAGGTTCCCTCCAAACCTACAAAGACATGGATACTAAATAACATGATACTAAACAACTCCCGGGTCAACAATGAAATCAAAACAGAGATTAAAGGATACCTGGAAACAAATGAAAATGAAGAGACATCTTACCAAAATCTCTGGGACGCCATGAAAGCTGTAGTAAGAGGGGAATTCATATCTTTACAAACACACATGAAGAAAATGGAAGGATCACAAATTAACAACCTAACAAATCACCTTAGGAAGCTGGAAAAGCAAGACCACCAAAACCCTAACTTCAGCAGAAGAATCTAGATCACCAAAATAAAAGCCCAAATCCAGGACATAGAAGACAAAAAGATAGTACCAAAAAAATCAATGAAACAAAAAACTTCTTCTTTGAAAGGATAAACAAGATCTATGGTCCCCCAGCTGGACTGTTCCAGAAAAAAAGAAAAAAAAACCCAAATAAATACAATCAGAAACACAAAAGATGAAGTCACATTGGACCCTGAAGAAATGCAAAAGATCATTAGAGACTACAATGTACACGTCTATGGAAACAAGCTTGAAAACCTTAAGGAAATGGAGGACTTCCTGACATCACACAACCTGCCTAATTTGAAACAAGAAGAAATCAAGACTCTAAATAGACCAATAACAACCAAGGAAATTGACTATGTAATAAGTAAACTACCTACAAAAAAAAAAAAAAAAAACCCCGGACCAGATGACTTTCCAGCAGAATTCTATAAGACCTTTAAGGAGGAGCAGATACCAATCCTACTGAAAGTATTCCAGGCGATTGAGAAAGAGGGAACCCTCCCCAAATCATTTTATAAAACTAACATCACATTGATAACCAAGTCAGGTAAAGACCCAACAAAGAAAGAGAACTATAGGTCAATATCTTTGATGAACATAGATGTCAAAATTCTCAACAAGATCCTGGAAAACCAGATTCAACAACACATCTCAAAAATCATCCATCATGACCAAGTAGGCTTCATCCCTGGGACGCAAGCCTGGTTTAACATTCACAAGACAAAAAATGTAATTAACTACATCAATAGACGTCAGAACAAAAATCACATGATTATATCATTAGATGCAGAAAGAGCTTTTGATAAAATCCAGCACCCCTTCTTGATAAAAATGTTCGAACATCTAGGCATACATGGAACATGCCTCAAAATAGTAAAAACCATCTATGAGAAACCCACAGCTAGCATACTCCTAAACAGATAAAAATTGGAACCATTTCCTCTGAAAACTGGAACAAGACAAGGATGCGCACTCTCTCCCATCCTGTACAATATAGTATTGGAAGTCCTGGCTAGAACAATTAGAAAAGAGAAGGCAATCAGGTGTATCCAAATAGGAAAAGAGGAAGTCAAGTTATCTCTCTTCATGATTGTATACCTTGAAAACCCAAGAGAATCTGTCAAAAGCCTCCTTGCACTGATAAAGGACTTTGGCAAAGTCTTGGGTATAAAATGAATGTGCAAAGACAATCACATTTCTTTATACCAATAATAAACAAACAGAAACCCAAATAAAAAGCACAATCTCATTCACAATACCCACACAAAAAATGAAACTCCTTGGTATCTTCCTAACCAGAGACATGAAAGACCTTTACAGTGAAAACTACAAAGCACTGCTCAAAGAAATCAAAGATGACACAAACAAGTGGAAAAATATCCCATGCTCATGGATTGGAAGAATCAACATTGTGAAGATGTCCATCTTACCTAAGGCAATCTACAGATTTAATGCAATACCCATCAAATTACCAGCAACATTCTTCTCAGAGCTAGAAAAAAACAACACAGGATTTCATATGGAAACACAAATGACCAAGAATAGTCAAAACAATCCTCAGCAAAAAAAAAAACCAAAAAAACAAAACAAAGCAGGGGGTATCACATTACCAGACTTCAAACTTTACTATAAAGCTACAATAATCAAAACACCTTGGTATCGGTACAGGAACAGGCTTATAGACCAATGGAATAGAATTAAGATTCCAGAAGCAAAACGTCAATTTCTCAACCAACTCATCTTCAACAACGCCTCCATCACCTACCACTGGGGAGAGGAGAACCTATTCAGTAAATGGTGCTGAGAAAACTGGCTGACCACATGCAGAACATTGAAACAGGAGCCCTATCTATCCCCATAAACAAAAATTAACTCTAAATGAATCAGAGACCTAAATGTAAAACCTCAAACCATAAGAACCTTAGAAAATGAAGGACATACCTTCATGGAAATTGGAACTGGTATCCATTTCCTGAACAAAACCTGAAACCCACAGGCCATATGAGATAAGATAGACAAGTGGGACCTCAGTAAACTGAAAAGCTTCTGCAAAGCCAAAGAAACCATCAAGAGAGCAGGGAGATAGCCTACAGACTAGGAAAAAGTATTTGCCAACTCCAGGTCCGACAAAGATTTAACATCTTGGATCTACAAGGAACTCAGATGTCCTGAGAACTAAAAAACAAACAACTCCATTATAAAGTGGACAAAAGCTATGAACAGACACTTCTCAATGGAAGACATCCAAGCAGCCAGCAGACACCTGAAGAAATTTTCAACCTCACTAATCATCAAGGAGATGCAAATCAAAACCACACTGAGATACCACCTAACTCCAGTCAGAATGGCAATTATCAATAACTCAAAAAATAACAGTTGCTGGAGAGAGTGTGGCGAAAAGGGAACACTTCTACACTGTTGGTGGGAGTGCAAACTAGTGCAACCTCTGTGGAAAACAGTATGGTGATTCCTAAAAGCTATAAATATTGACCTCCCATATGACCCCAGAATCCCCCTACTGGGAACATACCCTGAAGAACTCAAATTACTCTATAAAAAAGATACCTGTACACGTATGTTTATCGCAGCATTGGTCACAATAGCAAGAACATGGAAGCAACCATGCTGTCCATCAAGTGAGGACTGGATTTTAAAAATGTGGTACATATACATGATGGAATGCTATGTAGCCATAAAAAAGAACAAAATTATGAATTTTGCAGCAACCTGGATGGAACTAGAGTCTACAATACTGGGTGATCTCTCACAGAAACAAAGATCTGAGTATCACATGTTCTCACTCATATAGTGGACCTTGAACATCCAACATAATACAATAAGAAAATGACTGACAGTGGTGGGAAACTATGCGGGAGGAGGCAGATGGGATTAACCATAGTAAACATCTGTCTGGAGATGGTAAGACACCTCTTATCAACAAGGGTGCCTGTATGAAGCATATTTGTATACCTAACGCTTAACTGTACCCCACAATATCATATAGACTATAGACAAAATAATATAGACTAAAAGCTGGGCTCGGTGGCTCAGCCTGTAATCCTGCACCTTTGGGAGGCTGAGGTGGGTGGACTGCCTGAATCCGTGGGTTCGAGACCCACCTGGGCAGCGAGACTTCATCTCTACAATAAATTAAAAAAATCAGCCGGGCATGGTAGCGCATGCCTGTAATTCTGGCTACTTTGAAGGCTGAGGGGGAAGGATATCCAGAGCCCAGCAGGACGAGGCTACAGTGGCCAGGAGTGGCCACTGCACTCCAGTCTGGGCAACAGAGTGAGACTCCAACTCAAAAAAATATATAGATTATAAAAAAAAACTTGGGGAGATCCGGTAAGATGGCAACAGCATAGGTGAACTTGTGAGATTCTCCGAATGTGAATTCTCAAAAAGACTCTTACTTTTCTTCCCCCATCCTCTAGCCCATCACCAGCCACGCTGGTCCAAGTCCCGGGGACCTTCGATCCCACACCGGGCCAGATATTGCAGCCCCCTGCTGCAGCTGATCCACCATACGCGACTCTCGCCTGCATGGTAATCTTGGGTCTCAGATCCCTCCCTGGCTACATCATCTCTCACCCAGCATACAGCACCAAGCCGCCTGTCATTCAGGGAGGCTCTGGGTGCCCGGCCCTCAGAGACATCGGTCTCATTCCTGGTTGAAGTACCCTGTGGGGGGCCCAGGGCCACTCTCGCCGCTCACCACCTGCCCGTTGGAGCTTTGGAGCTCTGGAGCTCCAGGCCCACCCTGGCT
>NW_007258431.1:246690-247591 GCF_000164805.1 Carlito syrichta
CAGACAAAAGCAACTCCCAGGCAGCCAAACCCAAACTGTGAGTAAATCTAGCTGCCTGCATCAAAAAACAAAGGGGAGAGGCCAGAGATCAGAGCTGAAGTGACTTTAGTCTGATCTCTTATTTTGACATGATTTTATCATTTTGACTGTTTGTTTTGATTACCTTTGTTGTTTGCCTTCTGACTTACTCTGTCTCATGATTTTATTGGTCTGTCTCTGTGTAGCTATCAGTATTCTTTAGGGAATCTTTCTTACATGTATTTCTTCATTTCTCTCTGGCCTTGTGTCTCTTTCTCACCTGATAGTTGGTAAGTATGTCTGTTTTCCCTCTCATTCTACTCTCTTTCTAACTTCCTATTGACACCCCCTTCCTCCATTATTTTCCTCTTTTATACCCCCTTTTTAATTTAGGGACCAAGCCCAGATACTACTGCACGGACAGATTGTAAGGCAGAGGGAAATAGGTTCCAGTGTGCTCATACACCTGTTCGTGGATGCTAGAATCAGCATATACATGCTGAACCATAGCTTCTGCTTCAACTAAACCTCAAAACTGCAAAAAGTACAGTGCGCAGGCCACACTCCAACCTCAAAAGTGAACAAAGCCAGAAGACCCTCATAAGGAAGAACAAGATATTGCAAAAGTAAAACAAAAGCAACCCCACCTTTCCTCAAAAACAGAATTAAAGAAGGGGAGGGAAAGGGTGAGAGAGAGAAAAATCTACACAAATGAAGAAAAACGAAAAGAAGAGTATGGGTCTCTCCCAGACTCCTGGGAGTGCAGACACTGAGAAAACTGTCCTCAGAATGCAAACAATGAAGTGCCCCCGAATGAAGGATCTCAAACTATAAACCTAGATATCAAGACATTAATGGAGAGATTAAAAAGAATTGAGGAGAC
>NW_007258431.1:247831-248367 GCF_000164805.1 Carlito syrichta
GCCTAAACAATATAGGCATAAAAGAAAAAATCCTAAAGGCAGCAAGAGAAAAAGGCCAGATCACCTACCATGGAACACCAATTAGAGTAGCAGCAGATTTCTCTACAGAAACCCTGCAGGCTAGGAGAGCTTGGAACTCTATCTTCAAAGTCCTAAAAGATAAACAATTTCAACCAAGGATAACCTACCCGGCCAAGCTAAGCTTCATCAGCAAGGGAGAATTGAAACCTTTCCCCGATATCCAATCCCTAAGAACTTAAGCTGCCACCAAACCACCTCTACATGAAACACTTAAGAAAGTACTAAAAACAGAAGAAAAAGGAAAAAAGAACAACGTTCTTCACAAGAGTACAGGAAAAAGAATAAAATATACATGAGCCAACCCCAAAACCAAAAGAAAGACAAAAAAACCAAGTGGAAGAAAAACAACTCTATAAGAACTCTATGATAGGGATGAACTCAAACATTTCAATAAGTAGCCTGAATGGGAATGGACTAAATGCACCACTGAAAAGACATAGAATGGCAAAATGGAT
>NW_007258431.1:249110-292338 GCF_000164805.1 Carlito syrichta
CATAAGCAAATTTAAAAGGACCAAAATTCTACCATGCACCTTCTCGGACCACAGTGGAATAAAAATAAACAATAACACTAACAATGTCCCTCCAAAACCGACAAAGACATGGACACTAAACAGCATGATGCTAAACAAACTCCTGGGTCAATGATGACATCAAAACAGAGATCATAAGATACCTGGAAACAAATGAAAATGAAGAAACATCTTACCAAAATCTCTGGGATGCCTTAAAAGCTGTAATAAGAGGGGAATTTATATCCCTACAAACATACATGAGGAAAATGGAAGGAACACAAATTAACAGCCTAACAAGCCACCTAAAGAAGCTGGAAAAGCAAGACCACAAAAACCCTAATTTCAGCAGAAGAATCCAGATCACCAAAATAAAAGCCCAAATCCAGGACATAGAAGACAAAAAGATAATAGAAAAAAATCAATGAAACAAAAAGCTGGTTCTTCGAAAGAACAAACAAGATCGATGGTCCCCTAGCTAGACTGACCAAGAAAAAACAAGAAAAAAACCAAATAAGCACAATCAGAAACACAAAAGATGAAGTCACTTCTGACCTTGAAGAAATACAAAGGATCATTAGAGACTACTATTACACTTGTATGGAAACAAACTTGAAAACCTTAAGGAAATGGAGGACTTTCTGACATCACACAACCTACCTAAGTTGGAACAAGAAGAAATTGAGACCCTAAATAGACCAATAACAATCAAGGAAATCAACTACATAATAAGAAAACTACCTAACAAAAAAAGCCCTGGTCCACATGGCTTTCCAGCAGAATTCTACAAGATATTTAAGGAGGAGCTTATACCAATCCTAGTGAAGGTATTCCAGGCAATTGAAAAGATGGAACTCTCCCCAAATCATTTTAGGAAGCCAACATCACATTGATACCCAAGCCAGGTAAAGATCCAACAAAGAAAGAGAACTGCAGGCCAATATCTTTGATGAACATAGATGCTAAAATTCTCAACAAGATCCTAGCAAACTAGATTCAACAATACATCTCAAAAATCATCCATTGTGACAAAGTAGGCTTCATACCTGGGATGCAAGGCTGGTTCACCATTTGTAAAACCATAAATGTAATCGAATACATCAACAGACGTCGAAACAAAAACCACATGATTATATCATTAGATGCAGAAAAAGCTTTTGATAAAATCCAGCACCCATTCTTGATAAAAACCCTTGAACATCTAGGTATACGGGCAACATACCTCAAAATATTAAAAGCCATCTATGAGAAACCCACAGCCAGCATATTCCTAAATGGACAAAAATTGGAACCATTTCCCCTGAAAACTGGAACAAAACAAGGATGCCCACTCTCACTTCTCCTGTTCAACATAGTATTGGAAGTTCTGGCTACAGCAATCAGAGAAGAAAAGGCAATCAGGGGTATCCAAATAGGAAAAAAAGTCAAGTTATCTCTCTTTGCAGATGATATGATTGTGTACCTTGAAAATTCAAGAGAATCTGTCAAAAACCTCCTTACACTGATAAAGGTAAAGTCTCAGGATACAAAATAAATGTGCAAAAGACAATCGCATTTCTTTGCACCAATAATAAACAAACAGAAATTCAAATAAAAAGCACAATTCCATTCACAATAGCCACAAAAAAATGAAATACCTTGGCATCTTTCTAACCAGAGACATGAAAGACCTTTACAATGAAAACTAAAAAACACTGCTCAAAGAAATCAAAGATGACACAAACAAGTGGAAAAATATCCCATGCTCATGGATTGGAAGACTCAACATTGTGAAGATGTCCATCTTACCTAAGGCAATCTACAAATTCAATGTAACACCCATCAAATTACCAGCAACATTTTTCTCAGACCTAGAAAAAAGCAACACAGGAATTCTTATGGAAACCCAAACGACCAAGAATAGCCAGAACAATCCTCAGCAAAAAAAACAAAGCAGGAGGTATCACATTATCAGATTTCAAACTTTATTATAAAACTACAATCATCAAAACAGCTTGGTATTGGTATAGGAACAGGCATATAGATCAATGGAATAGAATTGAGATTCCAGAAGCAAAACCTCAATTTCTCAACCAACTCATCTTCAACAAAGCCTCCACCACCTACCACTGGGGAGAGGAGAACCTATTCAGTAAACGGTGCTGGGAAAACTGGCTGACCACATGCAGAACATTGAAACAGGACCCCTATCTATCTCCATACACAAAAATTAACTCTAAATGGATCAGAGACCTAAATGTAAAACCTCAAACCATAAAAACCTTCGAAAATGAAGGACATACCCTCATGGAAATCGGAACTGGCATCCAATTCCTGAACAAAACCCGAAACCCATAGGTCATAAGAGAGAAGATAGACAAGTGGGACCTTATGAAACTGACAAGCTTCTGCAAAGCCAAAGAAATCATCAAGAGAGCAGCGAGACAGCCTATAGAATGGGAAAAAGTATTTGCCAACACCAGGTCTGACAAAGGCTTAACATCTTGGGTCTACCGGGAACTCAAACGTGCTGAAAAGAAAAAAAACAAACAACCCCATTATAAAATGGGCAAAGGATATGAACAGATACTTCACAAAGGAAGACATCCGAGCAGCCAACAGGCACATGAAGAAATGTTCAACCTCACTAATCATCAGGGAGATGCAAATCAAACCACACTGAGATACCACCTAACTCCAGTTAGAATGACAATTATCAACAACTCAAAAAATAACAGCTGCTAGAGAGGGTGTGGCGAAAAGGAACACTTCTACGCTTTTGGTGGGAGTGTAAACTTGTGCAACCTCTGTGGAAAGCAGTGTGGTGATTCCTAAAAGCTTTAAATATCAACCTCCCATATGACTACACAATCCCCCTACTGAGAATATTTCCTGAAGAACTCAAATCACTCTATAAAAAGATACCTGCACACGGATGTTTATCACAGCATTGTTCACAATTGCAAGAACCTGGAAGCAACCATGCTGCCCATCAAAAGAGGACTGGATGGAAAAAAATGTGATACATATACATGATGGAATACTACGCAACCATAAAAAAGAACAAAATCATGAATTTCGCAGCAACCTGGATGGAACTAGAGTCTATAATACTGAGTGACCCCTCACAGAAACAAAGATCCGATTATCACATGTTCTCACTCATATAGTGGACCTTGAACATCCAGTGTAATACTATAAGAAAATGACTGACAGTAGTGGGAAACTATGGGTGGGGAGGGAGAGGGGATTAACGGTAGTAAATAACTGTCTGGGGATGGGGAAACACCTCTTATCAACAAGGGTGCCTGAACGAAATGTACTTGTATACCTAAACCTTAACTGTAGCCCACAATATCATAATAAACAATATTGATTATAAAAAAAAAAGTTTAGAGGCATACATTTTTTAAGAAACACACACATTATAATTAAAGTCATGCCCATAGTAACATATTATGCATGTAGAAGATATTCAGTAAATATTTTCTAACTGAATAATAGGTTGGGAATATAAAATGCAGTTATTTTTTTCTTGAGTATATTCAGTTAACTTGAATTAACAGCTTTAAAAAGTTGTCAAAGAGTTGAGATGTCTGCTTAAATGTCATATAATTTGTAATCAGCAATATTGTTTTATACTAGGTGTGCTGAGTTCTCTTAAGGAGGTTAAGTATGACCCTTGCAACTGTGTTTGCAATATTGGCCTGCTCAGTAAATTCTTCCTTCATACCTAGCACAGTAACTCCTCATTTAAAGGGTCCCAAATTCAAAATGGGTTCAAGAGATTTAACTACAAATCAAAGCCTGAAAAGAAAGATGATTGGTATTTTGAAGGGGCCTCTTAGGACTATTGAACTGAAAGTGGGAGGGTGGAAGTTTGAAAACACTTTCTGTTAGCTATTGATTCATTACTTAACATACTGAAGAGGAAATATTTATATTTCTCAATCTTTATTTTGTTTAGTCAGCAACTACTGAGTGCCTTCTATATACAAAATCTCCACAGGTCTATATTCAGTTTTATATTAAGTGAGCTCCTTAAAAATTGAAGTGTATTTAACTACAAATTAAAGATAAAATGATATTTTGAAAGGAACTCCTAGGAGTACTGAACTAGAGATGGAGAGAGGGAAAAAGATTCAGGGACAGCATGAAACTGGGATTAGCTAAGACAGAGTGTGCTACAGAAAGAAGAAATGTAGCTGCAGACAAATCCTTCACGATATCTCAGTATGGCTGAGGCCTGTTGGCCCTGGTCATATAGGAGATAAGTTTGGTTTTCAGGGTAGTAATTGGTTCCTCTGAACGTACAAACTTCAGGACTCAGGGTTTAGGGAGAAATTTGTTGGCGCAAAACAGTCTGGATGCTTTTTGTATATTCAACCATTTTAACTTTCCCAAGGGAGGGGAAAATATTACCCTTCAGAAACAGGCTTCGGGGAAATTGATTTTCATGAGAAAAATATATTGAGTGAACAGGCAGGACCTGACTCCTTAATGGGTAGAAGTTAAGGCAGGGTATTAAGTTGGGCAGTTAGAGCAGCAGCTAGATTGAGAATGCTCTGGAAGATGGGTCTTTATTCTCTGTTTAGATGAACAAAGCATCAAGA
The DNA here is from genome assembly GCF_000164805.1 of Carlito syrichta. Lineage (NCBI taxonomy): Eukaryota > Metazoa > Chordata > Mammalia > Primates > Tarsiidae > Carlito > Carlito syrichta. The sequence goes on from NW_007258431.1 coordinate 253,721, forward strand.
CCATGAGGTTGTGGTGTCCAGCCCTTCTGGGGAGGAAAAGAATGGTGAGAGGTAAGAAAAACTATCCGGATTTCTGTCAGCAGTGACAAAAATAGAGCTTGTAGATTTTATCTGGGATGGTTAAACAAAAGTTATACCAATCAACATATACTAATATCCTCCTGGGCACTCACTTCTTGTGCTCAACCTGTGAAGGATATCAGGGAAGAACAACAGAAAAATTAGAAGATTGCCCCTACTTTTGAGGGACTTACAATTTTGTGAGGGAGACAATATATGAAACAAGCATAATGGTATACAAACATACACACATTGCAAAATGAGAATGAAATTGAGCACTGATGAAGTACTAGGTACCTTGCCAACACTTTTTATGGATTATCTCATCCAGTCTTAAATAAAACACTATGAGGTATGCAGTAGTTTTACTATTATCATTATTTCTTATTTTATAGCTGGGAACATTTAAGCATCAAGAGCTTAAGTTTCTCGCCCAGAGTCATACATGATGGAACCAGAACTCAAACTCAGGTCTGCCTGACATGAAAGCCCATGCTCTTAACTACTACTCCCTCGTGACATGATAAATCCTCTAGTACAGACTAAAATTACCATGTTCCTGTGACTATAGCAGCTTCCTAACTGCAAATTTGTCACCATCAGAGAAGAATAGGCGTGTAGGAGTAGGAAGCTTCAAAAAGATAATGTGAGTGGTGACAGAGTCCTTGAATGCTACAGGGTGGAGATGCGAGAGCAGTAATAGGAGAGCTACTAAGGTTTTTCCCATCGTCAGAATCAAATGCCAAGACAAAAAGTGAAAGATGCAAGCAAATAAGTGTCCCCACTGTTTAAGTGCTTAGCACCATGAGAATATGAACAGATAAATATTAGAATGATAGATCAGAATGTTTCCATTTTCCTAGGTAAAAGGGAATGAAGCAGGAATAGAAAGTCTAGTAAATGTCATTTCTTTCCTCAGAGGGCAAGATGAGGAAAAGCTAATTAGAAAAATACAACTATTAAAATGTAAACTCATTGAAACTGAGTAGTTGGTATTGTAGAGCCCAAGTTTTTCTAGAATTTCCATTGACAATGTTTTCTGAATTCCATCAATTTTAGAATTTTACTATAGCATAATAGCCATAATTAGACTGTAGTAAGGTAAATTGGTCTATAGTAGGGTAAATGACAAACTTAGGTCCAGATTATTTAGACCTCCAAAATTTTTATGCGAAATATCTCAAGTTGGGACCAAAAGTATGAGATTGTTATTCTTGGCACAACTTACCTGGATAATTGTTGCCATTCTTCACATTTAGGCTAGGTATGTCACATAATGACACATCACATATCATTTGGCCCAAGATATTTCTTGGCCTGTTTCATTGTCTGTCGTGTTGACAAATGGAAGAGAACAAGAAAAAAATGTATTTGCCACCAAAGAATATAGTTGAATTAGAAATATCTGTCACCGGGTCTCAATAATGTCTATCTCCCAGTCTGTTTCTGGGTCTCAATAATATTTGTCTGAGGCATTTCAGAAATGCCTGTCTCCAGGTCTCAATAATGGCTGTCTCTAGGTCTCAAAGTGCAAAAATACAAATAACAGAATCATTCCCCTGGACACCAGAATGTTTCTCGCATTGATGTGCAATTCTTTTAAAAAGTGAACTGTCTATTATGTTCCACAAGTTATTTTCACAGCAAAAAATAAACTTTTAGCCAAATTTTCCTGTTGCATGGAACAAATTTGAATTATCAAGAAAAGTACTACTTTTAGGGAAAAAATGACTGAAAAAAAAATTAACTTCCTTCTTTTTTGAAGGAGAGCTAGTATAGTACCAGCCAATGATTTCTTTTCAGTCCTTTCAAAGACTGTCTCTGAGTAGTTCTCCTGCTCACCAGCCTAGTTTTTTCTCAGATACTACTTTCAAGATCAGGTTAATATGTATTTGGACCAAGTGTTGACCTAAATAGTGAGATGTGAGCAACCAAGATCATCTTCTGTATTTACCAACTACCTCGGTATCTATTATTAAACAATTGTCCCTGATATCAGCCATTTTCACTTTAGGGGAGAATCGAGATCCAAGAGCAAATTTGAGTGTTTTGTGTTTGTTGCTTAAATTTTTCTTTAATAGAAGAGGTGGGGGTTGGAAGGGAGAGAGAGCACTGGGTACCAAATTGGAACAGACAGATTATCACTTTCCTTATCTAGCTGTACTCTTCTCCCTTCCAGCATCCAACTTTCAACTGATCTTCACATTATTCCTCACTGTCCCCCTTTCCAAGGGATTTTTCTGGATTGGCTTTAGAAGAAGTCATGAATTTGGGCTTCTATAGCTAGTCTCTCACTCCCTACTTATGCTGTTATACTTTTCATTTTATCATCATACTTTTGTAGCTACTAACATCATACAGTGGTGAGGTATGTGAACTTTGAAGGTTTTATTTTATAATGTCCACTAAATAGTTTTTCATGCTAATGAATATCTTTTGGTGATTATAATGACATAAGAGAATTAGTACCCAGGCAAATTTTGATTAAGGGAATACCAGGGGAAAGGGGTAGAGGCGAGATGATTAATTAGATTTTCTGGGTAACTGAAGGTTAAGAACAAATCTGTTTTCCATTGTGTTTGCTTTAAAAAAAATCTGTTAAGATACTTGAGCCCACTGTCCCTACTTAGTAAATCAAGTATAATGATGTACTTGAATCACTCTTACTGATTGAGGCTCTTTCAGGGCCCCCAGCCATCATTTTGAGCATTAATTCTGATAGACTGGAACTATAAACGAAGACAAAGAAGAAAGAATGAGTAGAACTGACTATATTCCAACCCCAGGACATCCTCTGAAAATTTTTTTCTTGACTGAACTCATTTCGTTGTCATCTCTTTCACCAAAAGCAAAATGAGCCAACACAGAAGTTTTTTAAAAGCCTCAGATAATTGAAGGTTTTTCTGGAGACTCAAGTTGAATGGAGTCGAACAATCCCCATCGAAATGTGCCCTCCCATGCTCCATATGCAGAGATGTCTCTGATATGCAATTGCTAACCCTGGGTTTGAGCAATTTCTACAGGGTAAGTAAAGGTTACACTGACCTTTTCACTCTCTTCTCCGGTCTCTTTTGAGACCAAGGGCACGAATTTGTGAGACTTTTTAAAGAGCTTGTTTTGCGGCCACGGTAAGAGCTTTGTCTCTCAGGGCCAGAGCTCTGTCTGTCACCAGATTACTGATCCATGTGAAGATAGAAACTGTCATCCCAGAAATAGATCATAATCCACTAGATCTGATAATAGGGAAGAAAGGAAGGAAGGGAAAAATCCCCTTCCTAGTTGTGAAGTGATGCTTCTTCTGCTCCAAGTCCAGGCACACTCCTAAGCATTTAGCATACCTGCCCAGCCAAATCAGCTGCCTGAGCTACCCCTCTCTTTCTGAAATGACCTTTGTGACACCAGTGGCTACTCTGCCCTCTCTGGGGGGAGACCTAATCTCAGGCACCTAGAGCACTTACTCACCTGGATCAGCAGTTGGAGCCACCTCACCCCCAAGCTACAGTGATCTTGACACAGAAGCACTACTCCCACTTCACATTCAGACCTATCTCCAGACATTCATTGCATCTGCATGCCTGAATAACAGCCTGAGATGCACCCCCAACACTGCAAGGACTTTCTCATAACAGCAATAGCTCCACTCTTCATCAAGGTATACTTTCAGTAGTTAGTGCACCCACTTACCTGGACTAGGGACCTCAGCTGCCCTTCCCTTCTTGAGCAGAGACTCTGGTGCAATAGCACACTCTCTGTTCCACATTTGGATGTATCCCCAGATTTCTGGTGCACCTGATCCTCAGAATGAAACCTTGACCCACCACCACCTTTCTACACTAAGAACTTGGTGCAGCTGTACTCTTTCTGCCCTACACCCAGGCATAATCCCAGACATCCTGTAATTACAAGACCACGGTCCAGGAATCCAAGCCTCCATCCCCCTTCCTGTGCAAAGTCCCTACTAGGGTGGTAATCTCTCTCACACTTCCCCAGGCATATCATCAGACCGGTGTCACATCTTCTCACCTGAGAAGCATAATTAGCCAACCCATCCCTTGAAAATAACTTGTTTCAGCAACAGCTTATCTGCTCTCCATTGAGGAATATTCCCAGGCATTGAACACACCTGGCCACCTGGATTAGGAACCTGAGCCACCCCTCTCCCAAGGGTAGAGTTCTTGATGCTATGGTGCTCTCTCTGCTCAATGCCCAGATGTATCTCCAGGTATCTGGAGCTCCCACTCTTCTGGGTTAAAAGTTTAGGCTTCCCTCCCTTCCCTGAGCAGAAAATTTGGGACAACTGAAGTCCCCCAACACCACACTAAGGCACACCTCTGGGCACTTGAAGGTCACACACCAGAACCTTCCTCAGAGCTGGTGCTTATGCCTGACCATGGTGGACCTGTAGGTGAGCCTGCTGGTCCAGCCCTGGCCCTCTTGGTCACCTCCCTCCAGGGCTGAATCAGGAGCTCAGACCACTGCACACTTTACAGATAAGCTCAATTGCTGAGACAACAAAGATCTTCTCCCAGTAAATACTGAAAAGTATACCCACCCACAACTGCAGTAGTTAGCTCTTACCCATAGATGTCACCTGCTGACCTGGAGGTTGACTAACACAACACAACAAACAATCTACTGACATGAGCACACACACAGACGAGCAAGATAAGCTTCCCAAGATCCCTGCCACCCCAGTCCCACAGGAGGCAGTGAGCCAGCCCACATCCCTGGTACAGTGCTATTACAACAAACACCATAGAAAGCTTACATGTGCAGGTTATCTATATCCAAGGAACCCATAGAGACTAGTCCCTATAGTTCATCCAGATGAGAGTTAGAGAAACAACTCAGAAAGTATGAAAAACCAGAATGTCACTCCTCCAAAGGGACACACTAACTCTTCTACAACAAACCCTAACCAAAATGAAACCTCTGAAATGTCAGATAATGAATTTAAGATATTGGTTATAAAAAATCTCAGTGAAATCCAAAAGAAAGCTGATAACCAACACAAATAAATCAATGAAACAATGCAATGTATGAAAGAAGATATCGACAACATTAAAAGGGGGCTTAAAAATCTCTATGAAGGAGATACAAAACACAGTTGAAAGCTTTAACAGCAGTCTAGACCAAGTGGTAGAAAGAACCTTAGAGCTGGAAGACAGGTCCTTCAAATTAACCCAGTGAGACAGAATAAAGAATTTAAAAGAATGAACAAAGTCTTCAAGAAATATGATTATGTAAAGTGACCAATTCTATGAATCATAGGCATTCCAAAGGGAGATGAAGTTAAGATAAAAAGCATAGAAAACACATTCAAAGAAATAACTCAAGAAAACTTTTCTGTCTTGAGAGACATCTAGACTTCCAGAATCAAAAAGCTGAAATAATTTCTGTAAGATACATCACAAGAAGAATTTCACCAAAGCATATATTGTTAGATTCTCTAAAGTCAATAAGAAAGAAAATATCCTAAGAGCAGCAAGAGAGAAGTGTGAGTTACTTTTAAAGGAAAGGACATTAGACCGACAGCAGACTTCTCACCCAAAACCCTACAAGCCAGAAGAGAATGGGAGTCTATTTTCTTTTTTGTTTTTGTCTCCCTCTTAGAAGCTAATTCCTTTTAAAAAATTTTTATTTTAAAGATGTGGGGTACAATTCAGTTAGGTATACAAATGTTCGTTATGCAGTTACCCTTGTTGATGAGGTGTGCCCTCCCTTTCCATGGCAGTTTCCCACTACTGCCAGTCTCTTTCTTACAGTATTTGATAATTATTCAAAGTCCACTTATGAGTGAGAACATGTGGTATCCAGTTATTTGTTTCTGTGATAGGTCACTTAGTATTAGAGACTCTAAGACTTGGAAACAACAATACAGGAACTCATATGGAAACATAAATACCCACAAATAACTAAAACAATCCTCAGAGGAAAAAAAAGCAGGAGGTATCACACTCCCAGGCTTTAAACTTTATTATAAAGCTACAATAATCAAAACAGCCTGGTATTGATATAAGAACAGGCTATATGCAGTGGAACAGGATAGAGATTCCAGAAGCAAAACCTCAATTTCTCAACCAACTCATCTTCAACAAAGCCTCCACCATCAACCACCGAGGAGAGGAGAACCTATTCAGTAGAAGATGCTGGGAAAACTGACAGACAACCTGCAGAAGATTAAAACAAAACCCTCATCTATCACCATACACAAAAACATCAACTCTAAATGGATCAAAGGCCTTAACTATAAGAACCTTAGAAAATGTAGGAGACACCCTTATGGAAATTGGAACTGGCAAACAATTCCTGATCAAAATCCCAAGTGCCCATGCCGTAAGAGATAAGATAGACAAGTGGGACCTCATTAAACTGACAAGCTTCTGCAAAGCCAAATAAACCATCAAGAGAGCAGGAGGTCTATTTTCAACTTCCTTAAAGAAAAAAGTGCCAATCAAGAATTTTATAGCCAGCCAAACTAAGTTTCATAAACAAAGGAGAAACAAGGTCCTTCCACTATAAGCAAACACTAAGAGAAGTCATTGCCACTAAATCAGCCCTACAAGAGATACTCAAAGGAGTTTTAAACATGAAATATAATCATTGTTCTCATATTGTGTATCATAAAAGACCACATAAGTACAAAGCTCACAGATCCTATAAAGCAATGACACATCCAAAACTCCAAGGCAGCTAACTTGCAACACTATGGCAGGAACAAAACCTCACATATCAATAGTATCCCTGAATGTAAACAGTCTAAACACCCCACTCAAAAGATACAGAGTGGCAAATTGGATTTAAATTTTTTTTAAAAAGACTCAACCATCTGCTACCTACAAGAGACTCACCTACTGACCAAAGATAGCTACAGACTCAAAGTAAATTGTGGAAAAAAATGTATCATGTGAAGAAAAAAAAAGCAGGAGTAGTCATCCTCATATCAGATAACACAAACTTCAAATGAACAATAGTAGAAAAAGACAAGGAAGGGCATTATACAATGGTAAGGGTACAATTCAACAAGGAAATTTAACTACCCTAAACATATATGCATTCAACATCAGAACATCCAAATTCATGAAGCAAATACTGCTTGTCCTTAGAAAATATATTGACAGTAATACTATAATAGTGGGGAACTTCAACAAATACCCCACTGACATCTCCAGACAGATCACCAAAGTAGAACATCAACTAAGAAATACTGGACTAATTGGACCCAACAGACATCTGCAGAACTTTCCACTCAACAATCACAAAATATACATTCTTCTCATATCTGCATGGAATATTCTTCAAAATTGACCATATGCTTGGCCATAATGCAAGTCTTAATAAATTCAAAAATATCAAAATTATACCAAGCATCTTCTCAGACCACAGTGAAATAAAATTAGAAATCAACACTAAGAGGAATTCCCAAAACTACACTACTATATAGTAGTGTAGAAGCTGAACAACTTGCCATAGAATGACCCTTGGGTAAACAACAACATTAAGGAAGAAATCAAAAAATTAGTTCAAACAAATGAAAATAGAGACACAAAATACCAAAACCTCTAGGATACAGCAAGATCAGTACTAAGAGGAAAGTTTATAACATTAAACTCCTATGTCAAAAAGATAGAAAGACTGAAACCAACAGCTTAACCTCAAACCTCAAAGAACAAGAAAAACAAAAATAATCTAAACCCAAAGGTAGCGGAAGAAAAGAAATAACAAATATAAGAGGAGAACTAAATGAGATTGAGACCAAAAAAAAAAAAAGTTACAATGGATCAAAAAGCTGATTCTTTGACAGACTGCTAGCTAATCTAACTAAACTAAGGAGCAAAAAAGAGACAAGACTCAAACAAATATAATCAGAAATGACAGAGGCAATATAGCAACCAATACCACAGAAACACAAAAGATCACCAGAGACTATGAACACCTCTATGGGGGAAAAAATGGAAAACCTAGAGGAAATTATATTCCTGGAAAGATACAAACTCCCAAGGCTAAATTAGGAAGAAATAGAAACCCTGAATAGACCAATAATGAGCAATGAAATGGAATCAGTAATAAAAATCTTCCACACAAAAAAATCCCAGGGCCAGGCTGACTCACAGCCAAGTTTTATCAGATGTATGAAGAAGAGCTATTACCAATTTTACTGAATCAAAAAAAAATTGAGGAGGAGGGACTCCTCTTCAACTCTTTCTGCAAAACTAGTATCACAGTGATAACAAATCAAGTGAGGACAGACAAAAAAGAAAACTACAAGCCAATGTCCCTGATAAGTATAGATGCAAAAATCCTCAACAAAATACTAGCAAACTAAATTCAACAGCATATCAAAAAATAATCCATCACAACTAAGTGGGTTTTATTCCAGGAATGTAAGGATTTTTTAATATCTACAAATCAATAAATGTGATTCACTATATAAACTGAACTAAAAACAAAAGCCATATGATTATCTTAATAGATGCAGAAAAAGCATTCAATTAAATCCAACATCCCTTCATGATAAAAACCTTCAACAAACCAGGCACTGAAAGAACATATCTCAAAATAATGAGTCATATATGACAAACCCAAAGCCAACATCATACTTCATGAGGAAAAGTTGAAAACATTCCCCCTCAGAACTGGACCAAGACAAGGATTTCCATTCTTACCCTTCTATTCAACATTGTACTGGAAGTTCTAGCAACAGCAATATTGTTAAAATGACCATACTGCCAAAAGAAATCTACAGATTCAATGCAGTCCCTATCAAAGTACCAACATCATTTTTCATGAAATGAGAAACAATCTTAACGTTTATATGGAACTATAAAAGAGCTTGAATAGCCAAAGCAATAAAAGAACAAATGCAGTGTCATCAGACTGCCTGACTTCAAATTATACTTCAAAGTTAAAGTAACTAAAACAGCATGGTACTGGTAAAATAATAGACAGTTATATCAATGGAACAGAATAGAGAACACAGAGATAAAGTCACATGGCTGCAACCAACTGATCTTTGACAAAGCTGACAGCAATAGACAATGGGGAAAGCACTCCCTATTCAACAAATGGTGCTGGGAAAACTGGCTGGTCATATGCAGAAGAATGTAGCTGGACCCCTACCTCTCATCATACACAAAAATTAACTCAAGAGGAATGAAAGACTTCAATGTAAAAATCCTAGAAGAAAACCTAGGAAACACTCTTCCAAACATCAGCTTAGGCAAAGAAATTATGACTAAGATTCCCAAAGCAACTGCAACAGAAACAAAAATAAAGAAATGAGACTTCATTAAACTAAAAAGCTTCTGCACAGCAAAAAAAAAAAAAAAAAAGTAACAGAGTGAACAAAAAACCTAAGCAATGGGAGAAAATATTTGCAAATTATGTCTCAAACAAAGGACTAATTACCAGAATCTACAAGGAACTCAAACAACTCAACACGGAAGAAACAATCTATCAAACAGTGAGTCAAAGACATGAATAGACACTTCTCAAAAGAAGACACACAAGTGACCAACATAATATGAAAAAATGTTCAACATCACTAATCATCAGAGAAATGCAAAGTAAAACCACAATGAGTAAAACCTTCCACCAGTCAGAATGACCATGACCATCATTAAAAAGTCAAAGAACCATTGACGTAGTTGTGGAGAAAAAGGAATCCTCACTCACTGTTGGTGAGATTGTAAACCAGTTCAATCTCTATGGAAAACCATATGGAGCTTTCTCAAGGAACTAAAAATAGAATTACTATTCAACCCAGCAATCTCACTGCTATGTAGCTGCCCAATGAAAAAGAAATCATTATATTTAAAAAGATTACCTGTATGTTACAACTCAAGTGCCCACTAACGATTACTGGATAAAGAAATTGATCTCTCTCTCTCTCTCTCTCTCTCTCTCTCTCTCTCTCTGTCTCTCTCTCTCTGTTTCTCTCTCTGTCTCTCTGTCTCTCTCTCTCTCTATCTCACACACACACACACACACACACACACACACACACACACACACACACACACACACACGACCATGGGATACCATGCAGCCATTATTTTTAAAGAATGCAGTCATGTCCTTTGCAGCAACATGGATGGAGCATGGAGAACACCATCCTAAGTGAACTAACTCAGAAACAGAAGACCAAACACCACACCACATGTTCTCACTTATATGCTGGACCTAAATGGCCACAAAAACAGAACTAATAGACACTGTAGACATTAAAAAGGGGGGAGGCAGGGAGAGGTGTTAGGGTTCAGAAATTACCTATTGGGTATATGCTCATGATATGGCAAATGGGCCATCTAAGACTCAATCCCCACCAGCACACAATATGTCCATGTAACAAACATGCACATGCGCCCCTGAATCTAAAATAAAATATAATTACATTAAATAAAAAGAAAAATAACTCCAGGGTTAGGCAAGTTTTCAGGAACCTTCTAGGAATCATTTTCAATAAGTGAGCTAGGGTGGACCCCGTGGAAATGCTATTCATAAATGTAGATAAATTTGTGTAACCCTTTATGATATGAAGATAGAATGAGATAAATAGAATTGAAACTGACATAGAGTCTCTTTCCATAAAGAGTCTTGTGTGAAGCAAGTTCTGGTTAACTGGGACCTACTTGTGCCTGCCCTGCCTTCCTCAGGAGTCCTTTGTTTGAGTAATAAACTTTTTCTCAAATACAAAAAAAAAAATTATGGGCAAACTTGGCAAGACCTCATCACTACAATAAATCAAAACATTAGCCGGGCGTGGTAGCGCACGCCTGTAGTTCCAGCTACTTGGAAGGCTGAGGCGGAAGGATCGCCGGAGCCCAGCAGGTCGAGGCTGCGGTGGCTGGGATCAGCCACTGCACTCCAGTCTGGGTGACAGAGTGAGATTCCAACTCAAAAAAAAATTTTTTTAAATTTTAAAAGAGTCTTGTGTGGCTGACTTTACCTACCAGGTCAGTTTCTATCTAGGGTGACTGGAAGAGAAACTGCAATCCCCTCAGGCTAAAGTCTGGAGAAAGGTCTTGATGCTTAAAGAATGCAAAGCTGCAGAAGAAGGACAGACATTTTTCACAACAAAAATTATTAAAATTAATTAATTCATTCCCACCAGAGCAGTCTAACAAGTGTTCATGAAACCTATATTCATAGAGTGTGTAATCTTGTGGGGGAGATGACAAGTAATTATACAAATACATGTAAATATTAAAAATTTACTCTATAAAAACAAAATGATAAATGTCCAAGGAAGAATGGAAAAGTCTTCTTCAGTCTGGGACAGAATAAAAGTTCTCTCTGAGAGAGAAGGGCAGGACCAAATCATGATTTTCATGGGTCTTAAGCAATTTTGCCTTCCTGGGCTTCTTCCTCCATTAAAAAATATTAAAAATCGCCCCCACAACTAAATTATGTACTTAGTTTTCCCATTCCAGGAAAGGACATGATCATCCAGGCAACTGATTAAGCCAAAAAATTGGGATTCATCATTAATTTCTTCTTGTGCCTCATGCCCTTACCTAATATAATTCATCTGCATTCCATGTCATATTTTTTTTCTTTTAAAGATGTGGGGTACAATTCAAGGTTAGCTATACAAATGGTCATTGTACAGGTAACGTTTGGGCCTTACTTTGGTCCCTGCTTCACCTGGTTTGCGATCAGGTACCTTTATTGATGAAGTGTGCCCCACCCCTCCCCTGGCAGATTCCCACTACTGCCAATCCCTTTCTTGCAGTGTTATGATAATTATTCAGGGTCCTCTTATGAGTGAGAACATGCGATACTCAGTTCTTTGTTTCTGTGATAGATCACTGAGTATTATAGACTCTGAATCCATCCAAGTTCTTGCGAAGTCATAATTTTGTCCGTCTTTATGACTGTATAATAGTCCATCATGTATATTTACTACATTTTAAAAATCCAATCCACTTTCGATGGGCATCACGGTTGGTTCCATTTTTTTTTTTTTTGCTATTGTTAATAATGCCGCAATAAACATGTGTGTGCAGGTATCTTTTTCATAGAGTGATTTGAGTTTCTCCGGGTATGTTCCCAGAAAGAGGATTGCTGGGTCATATGGAAGGTCAATTTTTAGAACTTTTAGGAATCACCACACTGTTTTCCACAGCGGTTGTACTAGTTTACACTCCCACCAACAGTTTTGAAGTGCTTCCTTTTCCCTGCATTGTCTCCAGCATCTGTTGTTTTTTGAGTTATTGATGATGGCCATCCTGACTGGAGTTAGGTGATATCTCAGTGTGATTTTGATTTGCATTTCTCTGATAATTAATGAGGTTGAGCATTTTATCATGTATCTGTTGGCTTCTCATATGTTTTCTTTGAGAAGTGTCTATTCATATCTTTTGGCCACTTTTTAAAAGGGCTGTTTTGTTTGTTTGTTTTTTTCTTTTTGGCACATTTGAGTTTCTTGTCATTTTGTTAGAATAAAATTTTTATTATTGTATAATATACATGCAGAAAAGTGTACAAAGTCACATCAATGCTGTTATGCAAAAAGCCCTAAAATTAATCCACGTTACTCTAGTCCAGCTTGATATTAGCCACCATCTCTTCCCTGGACATCTGTACTTTAATATGATTTGCTTCTCAGAGAGATCTTCCCTGACCATCTCACAAAAACTAGGTTACCTCTCCATGCATATTATTCTTTGTATCAGGATCCTAGATTTCTCTCTCATAGCATTTATCACAACAGTAATTTTACAATTATTTTTAAAATCATATGTTAAATATCTATCTCTACCACTAGAATGTAAACTCTAAAAATATTGAGGCCATGCCTTTCTTGTTCATGGTTTTATAAATCTCCAGTGCCTACCTAGTCTAATAGATGATATCGAGTATATGTCCAAAGATATGTGATGAATAAATAAATGAAAGAATGATTAGAGTCTTCAGCTGAAGCCTTTCTTTTGCATCCACATTAATTTCTTCTCATTACAAGAAGAGAGTGAATGGGAAGATATTTAGAATGGGTGGTGTGCCTTTGAATTTGGAAGTACCAAGGAGCATGCATGTAAGCCAAAAGGGAAAAATGAACTTTATCCCATTACTAATTAATAAGACTTGGGACTGAATGATAAAAATCTAATGATGTTAATGTCGGTTCTGGATGCTGGCTGACAGTCTCTGAAGACAAGGTAAAATGGTAAGAGGACGCCGTGGTTTAATACCTCAATTAAAAAGCAGCTGTCAACCCCAGGGATAACCCTAGTTGCTGATTGATTTTCTTTATACACTGTAATAATAATCAGTACTACCTTTGGCAGTCCAAATGTCCTGGATCCCTCCACTACAGGTGAACTTTTCTTTACACAAACCAAGTGTATTAATAATCCAGATTGTCACAAACTGCAAATTATGAAGAAATTCTTTCACATACAGAAGCATTCTCAATAAAATTCCTTTGAATAGCCAGTTTCCTATGTGAATTTAAAATGGAATCTCAATTACAAAACTGTGATTTATCTGTAAGATTTTAGGGATACTTTGTCATTACCCAAAACAAAGCAACAAAGATGACCTGGCTTTATTCCCTAGATATAGACTTCAGCCTAGGACATTGATGGATCCAAGCCCCTAACTGACCTCACACTTATCCTTAATTCAGGTCACAGCACAGACTGGTTTCTAATTTTGTCACAGACCAGGCATTAAGGCCAGAGAGTCATTTCAAAGGTATGGGTCTTTGAGCACCATAGGAGGCATGTGGGGAAGGGGAGGCTGCACCCATGACTCACTGCTAACCTATCCTCACTGCTGGAAAAGAAAAATAACTAAATGCACATCCTACTGCTTGTGAGTCAGGAATGTCATTTTCATTTATGAAGGATGGAACATTATTTTTCTCTAACATTTCAAGTGAATAACTTTACATACATTTCCCCCCAATTTCCATAGGAATTTGATGCCATGGATGCAATCAGTCACATATCCCCAGAGCCTGGCAGAAACTTTTGTTTTTCTTACAGGTACTTTAAGATCATTAGTTCTGAATTTTCTTCCTCCCTTCAATTACATTCCTAGTGAAACCTACCCTGATTTAGGGATTCAGTGGGAATAAGGGTAGTCTGAATTCCAATGTTATTTGGGATTTTTTTACTCACATTTCTATTGAGTCTTAAAAGCTCAGTTTCAGGAGTTCAGGCAATATTAAGTTCAGAAAAGCTTCTGTGCCATGTCCCCATTAGGAGGTGTTTACCTCCCACTGAGAAACTCTCAAAGGTAGATTCATCACCAATTATGTCAAGGAAAAGAGTAGAAAAGAGGAGAGGAGATGCCCCTTTTTTCACTCTCCAGGGCATAGTTTCTATGACTATTAGGTAAACACACCTAGTAGAACAAAACAGAAAATGCACTGCAGGAAAGACTAGATAGAGTCTTTGGGTTATGTGCTAGATAGCATTTCTAGTTCCATTGCTCCCTTTGGTAGCATGGCTTTTTTGCCCCAGTGAGTTAGATATCTTTCTTTTTTTCTCATATCTGGTGTCTGAATCTCAAATAATACATCTAATCTGACCATGACCTACAACTTTCTCCTACTGGGATTTGAGAGTCTCCATGGGTTACAGTTTTTCCTTTTGGGGATAGTTCTGACAATCTATTTAGTGTTCTTGCTGGGAAACATTCTCATCCTTAGCGTTCTTTTCATTGACTGCAGCCCCCAACCACCCTCCATGTTCTTATTTCTGTCTAATTTCTCCTTCCTTGAGATCTGACACACTATTTCCAAATCTCCGAAGATGCTATAGAACCTTCTCTCAGGTCCTTAAGTGATTTATTTTGCATGCTGTGTGGCCCAGTTTTTACTTCTCCAGTTCTGTGGCAGCAGGTGAGTGCTTTCAGCTGGCAGCCACATCTTTTGAGTCCCATCTTGCTATCTGTGGCCCACTCTGGTCCCCATTCCTCATGAACCTCTGCACATGTATCTTACCTGCAGGTGGGTATTGGCTGGGTGAATTCCTAACCCCTATGGTCACTGTCACCATGATTTTCCAACTGCCATTCTGTGCAGCCTAAGAGATTTACTGCTTCTGTGACTTGGTCCTTGAGCTGAAGCTGGCTTGCTCTGATACTGCGAAAGTGAAGAAAATTACTTTCCCCATGGCCCTGTTTGTCACTGTGGTACCCTCTCTGCTCACCATGGCCTCCTATACACACATTGTTCCTGCTGTCCTCAGGATTTCATCAGCTGCAGGAAAGTAATAGGCCTTCTCCCCCTGCGCCTCCTATCTCATTGTGGTCACTCTGTATGATGGAACACAAGGAACAGTGTATGGCACTCCCACAGCATTCCAGGCATCTGCCCTTAACAAGACCTTCATTCTACTCTACACTGTGGTCACCCCCCTGATCAATTCCATCACGTATAGCTTGAGAAACAAAGATGTTAAAAAAAAGCAGTGAGGAGGCTCATGAGTCAGTGTGCCTTCACCATCCCCAAGGAGTCTATTTTCACAGCAGCCTGGGATTCTCTGAAGAAGGCCAGGTATTAGGACTGAGTACTTGGGGATTCAGACCATTGCTGCTCCCTCTTTCCAGGGAAATAGCCAGTAGAGCAGGAGCCCTCCCTCAGATACTTCGGCCTAATGTCCTTGGGATCTCCTAGTTTATTCTTACATGCTAAGGTTAAGTTTACCAAGACAAATGTGACTCCATCAGGCTATACCACCATGCCTTTTAAAGATAAATTAGGAAGACTCAACAACACCTTCTGCCACAAAGATCACTCTTTCTTTCTGTCCTTCTCTCTCCCCTCAACTCCTCCCCGTGTATGTGTATGTGAGTGCTAAAAATATTTGTTGGTGCTGAGGTTTTTTGGTTAAATTATGTACCTGAGTGCAGGTGTATATACACACACCCCCTAAACTTACCTACATAGTCACAGTTCCCTAGTCATCCAGCCTTATCCTCCAGTCTCGCCTATTACACCCTCGTAGTATCTGTCTAGTAGTGCCCTATACTGTGCTTCTCCTCTGGGTTTATGTGCATTCCAACTGCTACACCTCACCTTCTGTTGTTTCTGAGATCATCTGCCCCTCCTGTGATCAAAACCATCTTTAAAATCCTAGAGCAGCTATTGACTGTTCCACTCACTTGAACAGTTAATCAAGCTCCTCACAGACTGGAATAAAATTCCTCTTAATTTATTCTAGCATGGTGTTCTGTACAGAGTAGATGCAAATTAATTATTTGTTGATAAAATGAATCAATGACTAATCAAAGCAATGAATAAAGAGTAAAATAAGTCACTTTATCTGTCTACACTGGCCTCTCCTCCCCAGCTCCCTTCTTATGGTCATAAACACCCCAGTTCCCTACACAGTCAACTTCAACAGAGCCCCCTAACCTTGCTTTTTGCCATGCCCACAGTGACCAGATGGCTCTTTCTGAAGTCAAAGCCTGACCCTGTCCTTTCCCTGTTTATCACCCTCCTTAGTTCCCCAGTGCTTCTTGGATGGAGTTATAGCTACTCAGCCTGGCCTCTGGACACCTCTTCAGTTCATCTCTCACCATTTCCCTTCTCCCACTTTGTGTTTCAGTCACACCAAACTTCTCAAATAGACATGGAAGCTCTTTAAAGACAAGATCATATGTTTGCCATGTCTCCCCCACAGTTTCTAGAACCAGAGCAGGATAAAAAATAGTTTATCAAATAAAATGTCTTCAAGCGAATTGTAATATAATTCTCACCTTTATTTACTCTTTGCTTCCATGTATTAGCTTCTGTCTTATAAAGCCCTTTGCCTTGAGAAAAAAGGTAATCTTGACTGGCTGTCAGTAAGGTGTGCATGTGTGTGTGTGTATGTGTGTGTGTGTGTTTTTCATTTCACTTGTCTACACTCTCCAGTTATAAATAGACACCAGGACCACAGATGGATACCCCAAAAAACCTCCACTTACAATATGCGTCAAAGGAGACCAAACAGTTTGGGAAACACATTCCCAGCTGGTTCTCCCTACTCTCTTCCTGACCACCCACAGAGCTCCCTGTTGTATAGGGTCTAATTGTCTCTAATCTCATTTTAACTTCTTGTAATTATCCTCAATTATGAAATAGAGCCTGCAGAACACACTCCTTGTGGTTAAAACATGGATCCAGAGTAGAAGTGTAATTACTTTTCAGCCTCTCTGGGGTTCTTAGCCTTCTGTGCAGATGTAGAGTGGAAATGCCTCATCTGCTCCATCCATATATGTCTATTGTTTTCATTTTATTTTCTTTTTTTAGTACAGGTTTCTGAAATAGGTTAAGGGGTTTGTTTAGCATGTTGGCCATTGGGAAATTTAAAAATATCTACTAGCCCCAAATCAACAAAATCTACTTAGGATGAAGCCCAAATGCTGCATGAAAGTAACCAACATTACCCATCACAGGAATCAAGGACATGCAGCCCATCTAGAGCCCATTCATGGCCTACAAAGGTATAAATATATAGCTTTTGCCCAAATCTCCAATTGCATTTTTCACCTTTTTCTTGCTCTTTGAACTCCTGCCTTTCTGGCTTTCTTTGCGTTCTTCAAACTCACTTGCCTCCTCAGAACTTTCACATATGCCATTCTTTCTCTCCTTCCTCACCCCACCCTACTTTTCATCTGACTAATTCTTTGGGTATCACCTTGTCCCTTTACGATATAACTGCAACTGAATAAGTATCTGAATGAATATGAATATGCGTGTGTATAAACTCCTCTATTTGCTCTATAAACTTCACAAGCATAGGATCTGTGTCGGTTTTGTTTGAATACTACATATTCAGTACTTAGCATAGCACTTAACAATGAACAATTTTTTAATAAATACTTGTTAATAAAGGAAGGAAAAGGAGCTAGCTAGAGTCATTCCATTTATTTGATAAGGCATTTTGTTACTGTCACTCAAGATGTGGTTATTTAATAGTCATGTGAGTCATTTAGTTTCACTCTTTTCCTAAAACCATGGTGTACCTCAGTATCCCCTGCCAATCATCTCACAAATGTATGTAGTCCCCCAGAGGGAGCAAGAGGATATTGTATGGCTCAGGATAACCCATCCTTAATAGTGGGAAACATATCAAAGTGTATGTCTTACTCACAGCGGTAACACAGCTTCCCTGCTGGGCACAAAAGGCAACACTTTTCTATTATTGCTCCTTGGTTGATACAATTGCCTTTGCCATGTGAATAGATTTTTCTCCATTTAGTGAAACATTATGGTAATGATTGGACAGAGTAATTAATAGCAAATCAGATTAAATTTTCATGTCTCTGTACAAGCCAAAGAGAAATTATCCCCATTAACCTGATCAGTACAAACTGACATCCTAGATTAGGGTAGCTCCAGCCTCAGTTTGTACTTTAACCCCTGCTGTTTCGGCCAGATGGCATGCTGGTACCTCAGCAGCTGCTCAGGAAAGGAGAGGAAACATGGAATGGGCAAATCTGGGACAAAAAGAAGTAAAGTAGGCTTCGAGCCTGACCTAAAGGAAGGTTGCAAATAATACCTGTCTCAACATCTGAACTTCTCCATATTAGCATTTCTATACAAAGAGTCCAGGCTAGAAAAGGCAGAAGGCAACATGGCTCTCTAGGCAGTAACTCAAATAAAATGTCTTCAAGTGAATTGTAATACAATTCTCATCTTTATTTCCTCTTTGGTTCTATGTATTGGCTTCTGACCTATAAAGTCCTTTGCCTTGAGAAAAAAGGTAATCTTGACTGGCTGTCAGTAAGGAGTGCGTGTGTGTGTATGTGTGTATGTGTGTTTACTTCATTTCTTTTTTTTTTTTAAATTGTGGGGTACAATTCAGGGTTAGGTATACAAATATTCATTGTGCAGGTACACTTGTTGATGAGGTGTGCCTCCCCTTCCCTGGGCAGTTTCCCACTACTGCCAGTCCCACCTACCCATCCCCCCACCATGCTCCTGCAGTTTCTCGCTACTATCAATCCTTTTCTTATAGTATTACGATAGTTGTTCAAGATCCACTTATGAGTGAGAACATGTGATACTGAGATCTTTGTTTCTGTGAAAGATCACTCAGTATTATAGACTCTAAGTCCATTCATCCAGGTTGCTGTGAAGTTCATGATTTTGTTCTTCTTTATGGCTGTGTAATATTCCATTGTGTATATGTACCACTTTTTTTTATTCAGTCCTCTTTTGATGGATGGACAGCACTGTTGGTTCTATGTTCTTGCTATTGTGAACAACGCTGCAATAAACATACGTGTGCGGGTATCTTTTTTATAGTGTGATCTGAGTTATTCTGGATATATTCCCAGTAGGGGGATTGCAGGGTCATATGGAAAGTCAATTTTTAGAACTTTTAGGAATGACCACACTGTTTTCCACAGACGCTGTATTAGTTTACACTCCCACCAACAGTGTAGAAGTGTTCCCTTTTTGCCACATCCTTTCCAGCATCTGTTATTTTTTGAGTTATTGATGATGGCCATTCTACTGGAGCTAGGTGGTTTCTCAGTGCAGTTTTAATTTGCATTTCTTTGATGACTAGTGAGGCTGACAATTTTTTCATGTATCTGTTGACTGCTCGTATGTCTTCTTTTGAGAACTGTCTATTCATATATTTTGCCCACTTTGCAATGGGGTTGTTTGTTTTTTTCTTTTCAGCACGTTTGAGTTCCTTGTGCATCCTAGAGGTTAAGCCTTTGTCAGATATGGAGGTGGCAAACATTTTTTCCCAGCCTATAGGCTCTCTCCCTGCTCTCTTGATGGTTTCTTTGGCTTTGCAGAAGCTTGTCAGTTTGATAAGGTCCCACTTGTCTATCTTATCTCTTATGGAATGGGCACTTGGGGTTTTGATCAGGAATTGGTTGCCAGCTCCCCTCTTTGCAGACGATATGATTCTATACCTCTAAAATCCAAGATAATCTGTCAAAAAACATCCTTGCACTAATAAAGGACTTTGGCAAAGTCTCAAGGTATAAAATAAACGTGCAAAAGACAATCACACTTCTGTACACCAATAATAAACAAACAGAAACCCAAATAAAAAATACAATTCCATTCACAATAGCCACACAAAAATGAAATATCTTGGCATCTTCCCAACCAGAGATGCAAAAGACCTTTATAATGAAAACTACAAAACACTCAAAGATAACACAAACAAGTGGAAAAATATTCCATGTTCATGGATTGGAAAAATCAACATTGGTAAGCTGTCCATTCCACATAAGGCAATCTACAGATTTAACACAATACCCATCAAATTACCAGCAACATTCTTCTCAGACCTAGAAACAACAATATAGGAATTCATATGGAAACAAACAACTACAAATAGCCAAAACTATCCTCAGCAAAAGAAACAAAGCGGGAGATATCACACTACCAGGCTTTAAACTTTATTATAAAGCTACAATAATCAAAACAGCCTGGTATAGGTACAAGAACAAGCATCTAGACCAATGGAATAGAATTAAGATTCCAGAAGCAAAACCTCAATTTCTCAACCAACTCATCTTCGACAAAGCCTCCACCACGAACCACTGGGGAGAGGAGAACCTATTCAGTAAATGGTGCTGTGAAATCTGGCTGACCACATGCAGAAGATTGAAACAGGACCCCTACCTATTCCCATACACAAAAAATCAACTCTAAATGTATCAGAGACCTAAATGTAAAACCTCAAACTATTAGAACCTTAGAAAATGTAGGAGACACTCATGTTTACTTAATTTTAGTCGCCTACCCTCTCCAGCTATACATAGACACCAGTAGCATAGATGGATACCCAAAAAAACCTCCACTTACAATATGAGTATACAAATATGGCTCCACTTACAATATGAAAGCATATAGTTCCACATCAGAGCAGTGTACCTGAAAGTAGAACTTGTGAGAGGATATAGAATCACAGTCCAGGACCTTGATAAGACGGGACTGCCAAGAACTAGTCAGGTATCAGGAACCCAGCCAAATGAACTCGGGTTCACAGTGGAGTTCAGAGGTTAATTGTAGCCCAAACCCAGATTAGAGGCAAACTATATTCAAGGCATCCTGGAAGAATCTCCAAGATTTCTAAACTTTAACCCATTCTCTGTTTCTTCCTCTTCTCAAGCTCTACAGGCTCTTCAAGTTCACCTTCCATTCCCAACTTCATCAGTAGTACAAGATTATTCTGGCATAAATATGAATGAAGACAGAAATAGAGTGTGAGGACATGTTGTCAGGTCACAATACATTTTTGGGTGGTCAAGATTGGAGTTGAACAAACCTGATATCAAATTGTATTTCACAGTAATACCAAAGTAATAGGAGGAATCTTATGACAAGCCCATCAGAATTATATATTCAAACGAGAGTTCTCTCCTTCATGATAATCCCCTGGGAAAGTATATAGTTTTTCCACTGATGCTGTAAAAAAGACACTGGAACTTATTTTTGAGCATTTTTTTTTTAGTTCCTCAGATACAGTATTGGCTAAGGTTAACTTTCATCTTTTGAGGGTCGATTTTCATTCTACAAATACCCAAAAGTCTTTCTGAACTTGGTCTGATAAACTACTTTGGAGATTAAGCTGAGTGGTACCATTCAAATAAGTTAGATTCTTTAACTATTTTTTTTTTAGCTACAAGCTGTTAAATATTGTCCAGGCCCTTAGGCCAAATCAGGAATGGCCAGGATCTGAAGGTCAGACAGACCAGTAAGTCTGACATAAACCCTAAGAGAGTTCTGAGTATTATTGAGCAAGCTAAAGCAGGTGACCAAAGTATGCAGAGGATATGGCAACATTAATAGTAAAGGTCAAGGCAAGAAATAAACAGAGGAAATCTAAAAGTTCCAAAAGCAGATAGAAATATAGTATTAAGGTAAAGATTAAAAAGGTTTATAGAGAGGCAAATCAGAACTCTTCTCTCAAAGGGACTGAAGTATCAATTGGGGAACCAGATAAGAGATTTGGGTTTTAGAAGAGAGTTATAGAAAATTAAGTAGTACTTTAAGTAAGGTCATGTAATAACAAAGTCAAAGTAAGGCTGAATTTTTATATTTCTTCTGTGTCAGACAGATTATTCCAAGAGCCTAGAACAGAGCTGAACCCACAGGGGTTGTTGAGTGGCCTCAGGGCAATGAAAATTACAGAAGTGATTTGTCAACCACAGCACTACTGTGTTGAAGAAACCAATCACATTCCTCCAATGTTTCAGAATGTCTACCTTATAAGCCTGATGAACTGCCTATGGGAAGTGATTCTACATGACGGTATCATGGTTGTTAGAAAAATAGCACAACTCCATTATCCTCATCTGTAGTTGAATTCTGCACCCATTTTAGGGTCTCTGGCATGCCCAAATTTGCTTCTGAAGATTCTAGCACTTTTGTTTCTGGATCATACTAGAAAAACCATTTTCTACCCTGGTTACTATTCTGCTCAAGAACACTTTGTTTTGTTGAGCTTCCCTTGAAAGTTCAAAACAAATGTCAAATCTTCTGTTTTCATTCATCACTCAAAATGTATTGACGTCCTTACAGAAACTTTACTTGTGTTTGGAGTTTCTTCCAGAACAAGTCAGATTCTTCATCCAAATTGGATGCTTCAGACATAATTCTTATAGTTGCACAATATCAAGACATTTAATGAAGCAAATCTCTGACCTTTTCAATATTTCTATTGGTTCTGTGGATGACTAGATGACCAATTCGTGCATCATGGTGGACACCTTCCCTAAACCTTTCGTGATAATCCCAATTTTTGCTCTTGATATTCTTCATCCCCTCATAAGCATCTCTTAACACCAAGTATCTCACTTGCAAATTCTTTTCACACAATATTATTTTTTTAGAGATGGGGTTTCTTTCCTTCTGTCACCCAAGCTTGAGTGTAGTGGTGCAATCATAGCTCACTGACAATAGTTGCTATTGATTCCATGCTCTAAATAATGGCCACTCATTCTTGTGGTGACATGAGAAGAGCAAGCATTTCACAACCAATGCTATCTGGTGCAAGACTGATCAGCTGATTTTAAAAGTTTTGTTCCTGAGCGTTAATGTATGTTGACAATTTGGCCTTGGCCACAGTTCCAAACATTGAGCAACAACTTCCTTTTGGGTAGTGTAGATGTAACCTCAAATATAATTACTTTAGAGATTAGGACACTTATCTTGTTCTTTCTCTTTCACGTATTTTGTAATCATCATCCCAGCCAGGGCTAGCTGAGGAGTCATTTTTTACATGAACTTAGAGCAGTGGTCCCCAACCTTTATGGCATCAGGGACTGGTTTCATGGAAGACAAATTTTCCACAGACAGGGGTGGGGGGAGATGTGCAGTCAAATATCACTGCTAATGTTAATCTGTATTTGCAGTCACTCTCCAGAGTTAGCATCATCGTCTCAGCTCCACTTCAGATCATCATGCATTAGATTCTCATAAGGAGCACATAATCTAGATCCCTCATATTATTATAGGATCCATGCTCCTATAATAATTTAATGCCACTGCTGATCTGGCCAGAGGGCAGAGTTTAGGCAGTAATGAATGCTATGGAGAGTGGCTGTAAATACAAATGAAGCTTTGCTTGCTTGCCCCCCACTCACTTCCTGCTGTGTGACCCATTTTGTAACAGGCCAGGGACTTGTACTGTGGCCCAGAGGTTGGAAACCCCGGGGTTAGATGGTTGGTAAGTAAGGGTTGAGAGGGCTTCTTAGCCTGAGTCTCAGCACAGCTACTGGCATATACCTGTTATAGTACCCTGGGATACTTGTATCATCCTATTTTTTGAGTAATTGAAGTATATGGTAGTGGTTAAGATAGCAGGATATGGAATTAGAATTGCATGTGAATATTAATGACAGTTCACTAATGAATCACTTACTTTCACTGAGCTACAGTTTTCTCATTTATATGATAGAAATAAAATCTACCTGCAAAATTCAAAAACATCAAATAAAATAACACCTGTAAAACCTTTAGCATGGTACCTGGTACATATTGAGCTATCTACTATCAATTTTATTAATCAATAGGAAGACCAGTCTGACTTAGTGAAAAGTCAGATTATCTTCCGTTATAAAGTAACACCTCTATTAATATGCATTCTTCTTATTCAGAAACTTCCTTCACAGATTAATGTCTGAAACAATATTCCATTCCAGCCATACTTCGAGGAGAAGCTATGGTTTGCTCGAGTTTGGTGAATATTTTCTGTTTCCTTGGAGCATGACCCCACATCAGTTATTCCTGAGCTGAAGACACTACAGACCTTTATCTTATCCTGTTAAAGAGGATTTGGATCACTCTTTTCTTCAGCTGCCATTGCTGCTAGACAAGGACTGAGAGAGTCCATTTATCCTCGATGTCTCTGTGTACTCAGATTGATGTTATTCAAATAAGCTTGCTTCCCAATCAGTTGATACATTGAGGCATTATTGTTTGCTATTGTTACTTCCAAATATAAACAATGAGTTGACTTATCAAGTAGATAGCTTAATGACATCAATATGATGCCAAGTGGGATGCGGCATGTTGCGTCGTGAGTCCAAAGTGTGCCCAAAGTATAGTTAAAGAAATAATTTATTAGAAAGAAAAGGAGCATGCTTAGGAAAAAGTATGGGTGCCTTAAGAGAAAAGGCACGTGCTTGCATCTGACAAGAAGCTTTATATACTGCTACAATGATGATTAAGTAAACCATGAGCTAAGAGGGGTGGGCTGCATGTATCTGGTCACAAGTTTTGATTACCATCTCTCAACCTTTAAGGCACAAAGACCTTCTAAATAATGAAAGTTACTGTCTAACTAGATTTGGGCTTTTCTTTGACCATCATGTCTATGTTTGGGGTAATTTCTATAGTTTCTGTGATTTAATGTACTAGCAGTTCTACATTCCAACCCTCAAGGTGGTCAGGTCTGATATGCCTGATTGATTGGATGAAGGTCATGTACAGATAAAAAAGATATCTGAATGTTTATCCTATTTTAATTTAGATATGCCTAAGAAAACCTGCCTAACTACTTCTAAACTATGTTAAGTCTGCCTGCCTCACATATTAATAAATCAATAAATATAATCAGTGTTTCACATGTAAATTATGCCCGCATTATCCCTATAGTTTTGTTTAAGGTATTAGTTTACCAAACATATCTTTTCTTTTTGTAGCTAGTAAAATGGTAAACTCCAAAGCCTAGTCTGTAAATAAGGCATTCCCATAGCATGAGCTGGTGAAGTCCAAATCAATGAGGTTTATTTTATCTATATTAACCCTAACTACAATGATATATCACTTATCTGAAGGCTCTCTTTCTGGAAATAATAAATGTCTGGTACTCACAGAGTGAAAAACTAAGACTTGACATTTAAAAATCTGAGGGCAAGCCGGGCTCGGTGGCTCAGTCTGTAATCCCGCGTCTTTGGGAGGCTGAGGTGAGTGGATTGCCTGAACCCGCGGGTTCGAGACCCACCTGGGCAGTGAGACCTCATCTCTACAATAAATCAAAAAATCAGCCGGGCGTGGTAGCACATGCTTGTAATTCCGGCTACTTGGAAGGCTGAGGCAGAAGGATCGCCGGAGTCCAGCAGGTCGAGGCTGCGGTGGGCGGGAGTGGCCACTGCACTCCAGTCTGGGCGACAGAGTGAGACTCCAACTCAAAAAAAAAAAAAATCTGAGGGCAGCCAAAAACGATACAAAATCTGTGCACCAAAACTCACACAGAGTACTTATAGAATGATCCCTAAGGTTCTCAATCCTACTTTATACACATAGCTTAGTTTCTGAGCCTAGGATAGAATAGAAGATGTCAAAGAACAACTGAAAGCATAAACAATGTTATCAACAAGGAAAGACTTTAGAAATCAGACAGAATTCTTCTAAAATAAGACAATAATAATACCAACAAAAACAAAAACAGATAGCCTAGGACCCTTCAGTGAATGATTAAACAATCTGATATACCTTAAGATAGCTCCTAAGGACACCTTTACATCTCAGGCCAACCCAATGATTAGTGTCCATAGAGATGGTCTGGAATCAACATAAATAGGACAAATTGTATCAGATTTACTCGGCATGAAAAGACAAAAAACTATCCATGTGAAAATCTGCTACTGAATGTGACATTTCTATTATTTGGGACATGCACTTTTAAGTATCTTCTTCCTGGTCAATGCCAAACAGATCAGGTGTTACAGTATTTGCCGACCAAGGCATTGTCACACTGGGTTCTGGCAGCCTGGCTCAATGACCAGATAAGGGTCTATTATGGTGTCCATTGTTGATAAGCATGTAAAATAGATGTTGATCAAATGTGAAGCTTTTTCTCTTCTCTCTTTGAGGTGGCACACGTGAATTACACTAGTGTAGATGGTGTTTGAGTTATTTCCAACTTTGAGTTAATGAGGTGGTTGTTTTGCTGTGTGTGGGGGTTGGAGGGTATTGGCCAGGATGAACCCCGAAACTCCGGGGAGTTTATTATGGCTCCCTTTAGACAAAAAGTATGCCTGGGGCAGGCGATTTTGCCATAGCACCCTTCAGAAGAAATGTGTTCCAGCAAGAAAGTAAGGTATTGGAGAATAAAAGTTATTTTTCCAGACTTTTAATGAAGTCAGGGAATTTCCTCTCACCTTGTCACCAATAATAAATATGACTTCTGGCAGAGGGGGAAGGGAGCACAAAATAATGACCTCCCAAGGAGCTGTTATGCACTCGTTTTTAATAGCTCCTCCTGAGCCCATCTCCCAGTGAAGTTCTTTGTAGTTTTAAAAAAAAAAAACTTCTTTAACTACATCAGGTGCAATCAATTAAAACAATCAACTCTGCAGTGAATAAGGTACTAACTTCTTAATCCCAACAATTAGTGTGCAGAGGGAGAAAGGAGAATGACGAAAGAAGCAGGCTATTGGCTATAAGAAAGGGAGCGACTTACAAATCTAGATGCAAGGAGGGACATCTTGGAAGTAACTGCGCTGTATATGTCTATGCAGTGTGATTTGTTTGTGCATTTTGTATGGAGACGTTTACATTAAAGATGGTGTGTGTGAGTGTTTATACTTATATGTTTCTGTACATATATAAGGGTATATGTGTGTCTCTACATAAATAGAGTATTTACACTGGGACTATTTAGTGGCAAAATAAAGTCCAATGCACCTCAAGATAGCACATAAGAACACCCTATATCTCAGCCCAGTCCCCACTAATTAATGTTCATTTTTAAGATGACCTGAAATTATCCAGAAAAAGTTAAATTGTATCGGGTTCACATGGTATAAGAATATAGGAAACTACATATTTGAAGCAATTACAATGAAAAGGATTTGACCACTTGAAGATATGCTTCTATTATTTGGTACATGCACATTGTATACACCATCTCTCTTTCCCTGCCAATTGCAAACAGATCAGGTGTGACAGTATTTGCCAATCATACCTGTCACACCTAGTACTGTTGCTGGTGGTATGGATCTCTATATCTTCATTCTGTGTCTGAGGTGAGAGAGAGAGGGGGAGATTACTCAAATCAGGGTATATTTATTCATGTAGAAATAGTCATGAAATAATGTACATTTTTAATGAACTCAATGTGCTACAAATACATGGTTTCTGTCCACATCTTGCCTTGACCATCATTCTTCTTGGTTTCTTGTTCCAGTGCCCTGACTTTTGCCTTTTTTGATGAGGATCCCATGGGGACAAATTTGGCCCAGTTGGAGATTGCTTGAATTATCTAACCCTGCCCACCTGTCGAGCCCAGCAATCTCATTACCCCATCCTGTCGCCTCAACTACATCCTCTTGCCAAAGCTGCCAGCTGTTCTTTGACTCATTCTGGCCACAGCTATTTCCTTGAAACTGACCTATTGACCCTGCTTAGGCTAAGTTAAGCACAAGTCCTGGCAGAACCAGGGCAAGAGCCAAGTGACAAGGTTGTATTGCAAGGCCTAGCATGGTGTGAACTTGGTCCCCTTGGGGACAGAACATGGATGCATAAGAGGCTGCCCATAGTGAGGACTGCTGATTTTGAGTGGGAGGTAGGGAAAGCATACCCGAAGCTCCCAGGGGTTTTGGTCCACAGGGCAAACCAAGTGAAGAGTAAAATGATAGTCACGTGTGAAGAGTACTGGGTCATCAGTGAGAGGAAGGAAGAGACCAGAGTCAAGGAAAAACATAGCATACCCTGCTATCACTCCAAAGTGAGCCAGGAAGCCCCAATGATGTCCCAAATAGCATGACATCACAGTTATTTATTGGGGTCTACTACATGCTAATCACTTGCTAGCCACTGGGCATATCTATCTCAGTAAATAGGACATCAGCCTTGCCTTCAAGGAGCTTACTGTGTATTGGAAGAAATCAAGAAGCATGTTCTTGTTCATAATTTCGTGTGAGACGTGCCCCAATAGATGTAAGAGAAGGATTTTTGGAAAAATGAAGTTAGGCAGGTGAATAGTGAAGGGAGAATGAACATTTAAAGGCCACCCACTTGGCTTCAAGATAAAGTCCAAATTCCTTGGCTTGGAATAGGCTTTTCATGAATTGGCTTCAGCTTCTCAGGTCTCAGTTGTCACCACCATTGCCCACACGCTCTACATGCAGGCACATTGGCTTACTTGCAGTAGTTTAGATATACCTACTCTCTTCCACTTCCAAGCCATTGGAGATGATGATCATTTTACATAGAATATGCTCCCCAGATTCTACCCATGAAATTCTACTTATTTATCTTGATTCACTTCACATAATATCTACCCTGGGAAGTCTTCCCTTTCGCTAGCCTCCAGATTGGCCTGGAGGTCGGTTTTAGTTTTCTTGGACTGATGCAACAAAGTACAAAAGTGAGTGGTTTACACAACATAAACTTATTTTCTCACATTTCTGGGGACTGAATGTCTGACATCAAGACAAAGTTGGTTCTAGTGAGGAAAATTCGGTTCCATGCCTCTCTCCTAGCTTTTAGTGGTTTGCTGGCAATCTTTGATATCCTTGACTTTATAGATAAATCTTCCTAATCTCCAACTTCAGCTCCACATGGCATTCTCCCTGTGTGTATGTCTGTGTTTGTGTCTAAATGCCCCACTATAGGGACAATAGTTACACTGAATTAAGACCAACCCTAATTGCTTCATTTTAACTTGATTACCTCTGTGAAGACTCTACCTCCAAATAAGGTCACATTTTGAGCTACTAGACATTAAGACTCCAACATACCAAGGTCTGACAATTAAGTTCAAGAACTTAATCTAGAAAAAGTGCTACTTACTTCATTGCTGAATATCATTATGGTCACCTTTAAATTACTACCCTTGGGAAGCTATAAACTGATGTCACCACCTAGTCTACCCATCAAAGCAATTTTGGAACTCTTTCTGGAATGTCCATCAGAGCTATTGTTATATTACCCTTGATGTCCTGAATATCATCAAGATGTCTTCCTTTCAATATTTTCCTTATCTTCAAGTAAAGAAAAAAGTCATTGAGGGGCAGGTCAGGTGAGTAGGGAGGGTATACTGATACAGTTATTTGTTTATTGTCTAAAAACTCCCTCACAGACAGTATTGTGTGAACTGGTGCATTATCATGATGCAAGAGCTCCTTTGGGACCATTTTTGTACATATCTTTCTCATGCCAAGATTTTCAGTTGAGATTTTCCTACCTGTTTCTCTATCAATGTTTATTTTCTCTGCTATGCTTCTCACAGTAAGCTGATGATTTTGACACACAATTCAATGATTTTTTGCAGTGTTTTAATCAGTTCTGCTCATTACTGACTGTCCTGACTGCTCTTCATTAGTGATGCTTTCTCTCCCCTCATAAAAACGTTTAATCCATTTATACACTACCATTTTCTTTATGGCATTATCCCCATAAACTTTGACTGACATGTCTCTGATTTCACTTCCGCTCTTGCCAAGTTTAACAAAAAATTTAATGTTTGTTTATTGCTGTAATTCAAGTTTCAACAGTCTCATGATGGTACACAAAAACATGCAACAACAGTAATGAATACCACTCAACTAGACACTACCACATGTCAATACAAACACAGCTGTGAGACATTGGTACATCAAGGTTATGAAATCTTACCAAGATATTTCTACAGTGCTGTCAATGTAAGTGCATGGTGGCAAGTTCACAAACTTAATTGTCAGACCTCATATCTTTCTTTGGGTGGCACAATTTTCAACCCTTAACAATGCCTCTTCCTAGTACTTCCATAGCATCCTGCACACTTTGCATAGTATCAATCAACTTAATTATAATTGCCTGTTTCTTTCATCAGACTGTGAGCCTCATGGAGGCAGAAATTATTATTTACTCGTTGTTGAATACCTAGGACTTGAAACAAAACCAAGAAACATAGTAGGCATTCAGCACATAAGTTGATGCCCCTTTGATCAGGGACCACTCTTTTCACATGTGCTCTGTACATTGGACATTCCTTCCTTTGCAGAGACCATATCCCTCTGTTCTCCTGCATCTTCAACTTCTCCCTCTCTGATGAATCCTTCCTATTAGTCAGCCTGTTCATTCAAACATTTTCTATTATTTTACACTGTAAAACAAACATCTTCCCTTAAGCTTTCTGTTCCAAATCTCATCATATCCATTTCCTTGTAGAGCCAGGCTTCTCAAAAAAATCATCTACACATGGTGTCTTCTCTTCTTTGTCTTCTACCTCATTCTTTTGTCTTGCTCCAATATGGCATCTGCACTCATCAGTCTACCAAAAGTGATTTTTTCCTGGTATCATCAATGTCCTCCATGTTATTAAATGTGTCTTCAGCTTACCCTTCCTCTCAACAGCCTTCAGCATAATTTAACAGGCTCTCCTTAAAACATTCTCTTCTCTCTGCTTACATGAACATACACATTTGTGGTTTTTTTCCTACCTCTCTATCTCCTCCTCATTTGCTGACATTTTTTCTCTATGTGATCTCTAAATGAAGGAATTCCCAGAGCTCCATTCTGGGTTCTCTTCTCCCTCTGAACTCTTTCTCTACATGATTTCACTTTCACGCTTTTAAATACCACCTACATGCTGGGTGTTTCTAAATTTGTATTTCTAGCCCAGACATTTCTTTTGAGTTCCAGATCAGTATATTTAACTACCTACTTGACATCTGATGCCGTACCCAAATACTCTTGTATAAAGTTAATCTCATCATTTCTCCTCTCTCCCAAACCTGGCCCAGTTCCAGGATTCTCCTTTCTCAGTGAGTAGTGCAAGCACATATTCAATTCACAAACTAGTGGCCAGAAAGTTATTATTAATGCCTCCCTCTGTAGCCCATCATCAAACCCTACCAATTCTACCTCTGAATATATCAAGTTCAGTTCGTTTTTCTCTCTCTGCTACTACTCTCCTAGTTCACACCATCATCATCTCTCACTAGTAACATTGTAATAGTGTCCTAATTAATTTCTCAATGTCTATTAGCCCTCCACTCCCACCAAAAGCCATTTTCCACATAGCAACCAGAATGATCTGGAAATGTAAAATGGATTGTGTCACTCAACTAAAAGTTGTTCAAGAATTCCAATCTCACTTACAAGGAAATCCATTGAAGCCCTGCATTATCTGGTTTCTGCATACCTTCCAAGACTCATCTATGACACTCTCTTTCTTGGTCACTACATTCTAACCACACTAGCCTTTTCTCTGTTCCCAAACACTCCAAGATCCTTACCACTGCAGACCTTGTTGCTAGCTCATCCCTCCATTGGTAGGAAAGGATTTCCATTGCAACCTTCCCCCACTCTCACTCTACCTTATCCCAGTCCACTTTATGTTTTGCTTGACTTATTGTTCAGCCAGTCACTCAAAAAAATTATTGAGTGGTGCCTATATTCCAAGCATCCCTCTAGGCACTGAAGACACAGTGGCAAATCACCAGATAATGAGATATTTTATTCAAACTAGTTCCCTAAGAAATCCAATGGAGAGACACAGGAAAGCATCACTTAACTCAATGTATTGGATGAGAGAAAACTATCAAGCAAGTCTTTCTAAAGAGGATGATGATGAATTTGAGTATTAAAAATAAAGGAACACTGGCCAGGTGAAATACAAATATGGGCAGGATTTTCCAGGCAAAGGACAAGAGTAAAGATGCACAGGTGTGATCTGACAAATTGTGAGAAGGAATCGAGTGGAAGATGAGATCAGCGAAGGAAGCAGGAGCAGGGTAATAAAAGACCTTGAATCCTGTGCTGAAGAGCTTGGAATTTATCCTGTGAAGATGGGTAGCAAATGTTGACTGTGTGCAAGGCACTATGCAGGACACTTGAGGGGATAGTTAGAAGTGACTTTTTTTCTCTGTCCTTGAAGAGTTTGCGGTTTCATAAGACACAAACATTAAAAGTATAGAACAGTATGTACTACATGACACATGAAGAGAAATAAATAATTTCTCAAGGAAAGATATGACATAAGAAAGGCATTCATGATAGGTTACAAGAGAAAGTGGGACTGGAGATGGATCTGAGAAGACAATGTAGGGTGAATTTACCTAAACAAGGCACATTCTGAGCATTTCTTTTTGTCAACTAAAAGTTTTTTGGGTCTTCACATAAGGTTGTTTCACATTATATAATTACTCTTAAAATTAAGGTAAATAAGAATATTGGAATTTGACATGCAGAGATTCCATTTAGAGGTGACTTTCAAGATCTACATATTTTATAAACAATGGAAAAATATAAAGTCTGAGCAGCTTGAATATTAAGGCCACTAGACTGCACTGAGGTTGAAAGCTGTAGCTACATTTTTCACTATTCCATTCCCATTCCTAACACCTAGCACAATGACTGGATAATATTAGGCTTTTAATATAGATTTTTGGTTGAATAAATGAATACGTGTACTTTCTCCTTTTCAGAGCAGAATCTTTTTGCTCTCTCTCTCTCTCTCTCTCTCTCTCTCAGAGTATAGCTTGAATAAACCAGTTGATAATGTTAGATAGTTGGTAGCAGAAGCATAAGAAACAGAAGTACAAGTGAGGCCAGAAAGACAAATGCAGGCACACAACAGAAGGAGGACTTGAGAGGGGAACAGAAAGAAAAAGACAAAAATGAAATGGGTATCTGTAAATGCTAGAGAAAATGCAATCTAGAAAAAAGCACCTTGAGGCAATCCACATGTCTAAAAAAATTTCTGAGTGCTTAATGCACATTTCTCCAAAACTAGTCTACTAGTGGGTTTCCATATATTTTATTATAGTTCATCTCTATCTTTTTATTCCCAGGCCAAGTAGAGATGCAATATTATTATTAGCCATTTAACATAGTCAGCCTCACACCCAGAATTCTAGTTAGGTATTAAAAGAAAATAAACATGGCCTCTTCATTTAGAGAGCTCCCCCATTCTTACAAAGATAACATGGTTATAATACCTCCTCCAACCCTAGGCTCTCCAAGTCTGATTTGCTGTTTTTAAGAAAGGAAATTGGATACAACTAAATATCTACCAGTTTTTACTCTCAGGATCAAGCTTTTTGGGAATCATGTGAAGCAACTATTTTTTATTTATCCCAGAATTGTTTACCTCCCATCAACTAGAAAGTACTTCTTCCCTCTTGTAGTATAAATATGCTCAAGAAAAAGAAGTTCATTTCAAGGAGACTAAAACCAACTCTTCCCCTAAAAGCAGAAGATTTGGGGATTAGCAAATATTTGGGATTATAAAAATTAGAATCTACACTGTGTTTTTCTACTTACACTGAAAATTTTCTGAAGATAAAAACAGTGCCTTGATGTTCAGACTACCATTATTTTAGTCAGTCAAATTGAGCTCATCATTGTAGGATGAAATTATCTGCTTCCTCAGAGCTTCCCTGACATTTTGTTTTTGAGGCTGTAGGTGAGGGGATTACCAACGGTATAGTGCCAACAGTATAGTGCAAGGAGAAGGTTTTGTTGACAGGTGGCGCTTGGCTAGCCAAGAGTACAGGATAGACCAGGATCAAGGACTCATAGAACAAGGTCACAACCTCTGAAAGGAGCAAGTGGAAATGAGAGGAACAAGTGGAAAATGTCTTCTGCCTACCAGTCATGGAAAGTTTATGCAAGACCTTTGAAGGAACCCTCTAGTAAGAGGTTAAAGTCAGTCCAAAGGGGGCCAGGGTTACCAGCACTGTTAGACTTATGCAGACAAGGTTGATCATATAGGGATCTGAGCAGGAGAGCTTCTGCAGAGGTTTCAAGTCACAGAAGAAATGAGCAATCTCATTGTCACCACAGAAAGTCAAGCTAGATGCCATAGCAGCCTGGAAAGAAGCTGCTACTATGAAGCTACTAATCCATGAGCCAATTGCTAGCCCCACACACATGGTTCCGTGCATTAGTGTTGGATAGTGCAAGGACCAGCAGATAGCTAGGTACCAGTCATATGACATCACTGCCGGTAGGTAACATTCAGTGCTTCCCTGGGCCCCAAAGAAGTAGAGCTGAATAATACAACCTACCATGGACATCGCTATGTTTTCTCCCAATAGGTCCACCAACATCCTGGACATAATGATGATTGTATAACAGTCCTCCAGGCATGAGAGGTTCACCAGAAATAAGTACACTGGTGTCTAGAGTTCCTGTTGAATGCCCACCAGGACCATGGAAGAAGATTCCTAGAAATGGTGGCTAGGCACAAAGAAAAGCAAAATTATGGACTTTGCAGCAACCTGGATGGAATTGGAGTCTATAATACTCAATGATTTATCACAGAAACAAAGATCTGAGTACCATATGTACTCACTCATAAGTGGACCCTGAACATTTATCATAATACTATAAGAAAGGGATTGGCAGTAGGGGAACACTGCCAGGGGAGGTGGGGCACATAACATCAATAAGGGTATTCACACTTTACCTGTATGATGACAACGCATGTACCTAACCCCCATTAGTATCCCACATATTTATTTATTTATTTATTTTGAGTTGGAGTCTCACTCTGTCGCCCAGACTGGAGTGCAGTGGCACGCACCTGGCCACCGCAGCCTCAACCTGCTGAGCTCCGACGATCCTTCTGCCTCAGCCTTCCAAGTAGCTGGAACTACAGGGCACATGCTACCATGCCCGGGTAATTTTTTTATTTATTGTAGAGATGAGGTCTCACCAAGTTGCCCAGACGGGTCTCGAACCTGCGGGTTCAGGCAATCCACTCACCTCAGCTTCCCAAAGCGCGGGATTACAGGCTGGGCCACCGAGCCCGGCTTATCCCACATTTTTAAAATAATTAAAAAATTAAAATGAAATTGTGACTAGGTAGGCAACTCCAGCCACCAGGAAGAGCGAGGGACTCAATTCCTTGAGGCCGTCAAAACCCCAGTATAATGCACTCAGTTACCATTATAGTGATATTTTCTGGCCCCAAAGAAGTCAAAAATTCCCTAGGATGTATTAACTTTTCCATATAAATATGTCAGCTCACTCTACCACTTAGATTCCTCAGGAAGTACGGTTCCATCAGTGGTTATAACACTGCACTGATGACGACATTTCTTGAGGATTGGTCTTCATCATAGCCAGTTAAATTTTCTCTCAGAAAATTGTTTCTAGAAGTCAACTGAACCTGTCATCTGGTCAGAGTGTGGAATAGAAGCAAGGAGAATAAATGGGAGAAAGAATGACTCAGTGAAAATCTATCCTCATTACTAAGGAAACAACCCAGTGTACAATGGGCTGGTAGCAAGTTGAGACCTCCACATTCACATTCAAAGGGGAAGTGCAGAGTTCATGTTGGAATCATGTTTATACCATTTGGACAGAAGAAATTCTTGAATAAAATCTTTACTAAAAGCTGGGAATTCAAAGAAAAGAAAGGCCAAACAGCAAATCATATTTGATTTTCTTGATCAGAGCATGAAGTAAGGGCTGAAATATCAGAACTGAAGCAGAGAATCATTTCATTGATGTTACTGGACCATCCATGCCTGCTTGGGTAGTTACATCCCTGAGATAGCAGAACAGTGGTCTCAGGAGAGAGAAGATTCTGGAAAACCAGGTGCATAACCCGAAATCAAATAAAGATTCCTTATTTTTAAACCCTGTCCCATAAAAAAACAAAAAACAAAAAACTGGATTTTAGACTTCTGGGGAGAGTGCCTAGCAGCTGACATCTAAAACTACTGATTAGACTCGTGTACTGATTAGACACACACATTTATAGATAGTCACACTTACAAAGATAAAAGACACACATGCTATCAACTTTGTTATCACTTTTCAAATTTGTGTTTTCCAGGTACAAAGGAGAATATCAGTTCCATGGAACTTTGTCTGCAATTCAGATATGCCAGAACTAGAGTGACCCTGATTACATCAAAAGGTCCAAATAACCAGACTTTCTGCATGCATCATCATCAGTGGAAGAAAAGTTGGCACAGTTTCCTATTCTATTTGATTACTTGTTTGTGTTATGAAGCAGTGTAGTACAGTGATTGAACGCATGAACTCCAGAGCCAGACTGCCTGAGGTTGAATCCCAACCTCTCCATTTACTGACTGCGTGATCCTGGGCAAGTTGTTTAACTTCTCTGTGTCTCTGTTTTCTCTTCTGAAAAAAAAATGAGGCTAATAAGAGTATCTCCTCACAGTTTTGTTTGGAAGAATACATGTAAAGTAATTAGAACAATTCCTGACACATAATAAGCACTAAATAAACATTAAAGTGTTTTGTTTACAATTATTTATAAAACCACCCCCACAGAAGCATTAACCCTATGACTAATCACTGTACTTAAATAAGGTAAAGCAATATAAATGCACAGAAAGAAAATTGTACATTTCTCATTAATTCTTAGTTCTTACTTATCACTGCTTAATTTAACCACTTAATTCATTTCGAAGATAGCTTGAGATATCACTAGAATCTATCTACAGAGTTATGTAAGGATTACATGAGAGCATGTATATAAAGTGCCTGCCAAGTAGAAAATGTTCTATAGATTGTGACTAAGTACTAACAATTTGCCTGAAATTGTCAAATGAGCATTGGGAGAGCTGAGAGTCACAGTGCTGTGTGACTCCAACAGTCATGATCTTTCCACTACACAAACTGACTCACTGCCTGTTATTATTTACAAGTATGTGTGTACGTGCATGCATGTTCTTCTTTGTATGCAAAGGATTTTTAGAATTCTGTCTAAAAGAGTTAAAGACAAACTCTCTACCATAAATCATGTCCTTTAAGCCAACCTTCTTCCTACACACCCACCTTGAGCCAGTGACTACAGTGTACCCAACACATCCAAGCCATAAATACCCGCACTACTCTCTTTGCTCTTTTGGCGCCAGTTCCTGTTCAGCTCCTGACCCTTTGTTCAAACTCCTCTTTGAGGGGGAACTTAGGGTTTGTATTGGGTGTTCTCAGCTCAGGCTCCCACCTCCTCCTCAAGAGCTTTGGATTGGTTATTCTCCTTGGTTTCCCCAACATTGAGACCATCGTTAACCATTTCTTTTAAAAATGAGTCCCTACCCTAACTTTGTCACTGCCTTCCCTTCTTTCCTGATTCACTTTTGTTTATAGTACCTATCACTGCTAACATATATTTTACTTAAATCTCTCTAACAGTCTGTCTCCCTTAATGTAGACTTCATGAGAGCAGGGATTTCCTCTCTTTTATTCACTGCTGGATACTCAACACCTAGAAGATTGTCTGGCACAGCATAGACACAATAAATTTGCTGGATGAATTACTAAGGCAGTATTATTTAGTGAGCTGTGCTTTTGCTTTCAGAGACAAATAGAACCACATTCAGAACTTAGTTCTGCCACTTACCAGTATGTGACCTTAGGCCATTTATGTGCCCTCTATGGACTTTTGTTTCCTCATTTGCTAAATAAGAATCTTGACAGAACCCCTTAGGCATCCCCAAATATCCATTCTCTCCTTCTAGATTAGAAATTGGGCAAGGTTTTGTTAAAGGCCAGAAAGTAAAATTTAAACTGTGTGAGGCATCCAGTTATAGTCGCAACTATCCAAAAATGCCACTGTATCAAGAAAGCAACATAGATAATACAGAAATTAATTTGGAGTGGCTATATTTCATTAAAACTTTATTTACCACAAAAAGATTGTTGAGCCTCAAACTGTAATTTGCTAATCCCTATAGCTGGATACATAGCTGCCTATCTTAAGAATCCACATTTCCTTTGCAGCTGGGTCAAGCCAATGAGGTGAGAACAGAATGAGGTGTGTAACTTTTAGGATGTGCTCCTAAAAGTACATATCCTCACCTTCCCCTTTTCATCCTTCCCACTGGCTGGAAGGAAGGCCTACTAGAAGAATCTGGAGCTCTTGAAAAACTGAGGTGGAAGGATCACCTGAGCTCAGCAGGTTGAGGCTGTGGTGGCCGTGAGCATGCCACTGCCCTCCAGCCTGGGTGACAGAATGAGACTTCTACTTTACCTCTCACAAAAACAAAAATCCGAATATCACATGTTCTCACTCATATAATGGACCTTGAACATCCAATGCAATACTATGAGAAAATGACGGATGGTACTGGGAAACTACGGGGGGGAGGGGGATGGGATTAACAGTAGCAAATATCTGTCGGGGGATGGGAAAACACTTCTTATCTACAGGGTGCCTGAATGTAAC